>NC_140383.1:22887500-23092500 GCF_054491055.1 Hypomesus nipponensis
GCTGAGGCAGAACATGTGGGCGTTCGCAGGGAGGAAGAATCAGACAATTAACTTTGCATGACTTCATCCAGAGGCAGGAGAGGCTTATTGATATCCACCAGACGTTCATTAAACACAAATCAAGGTGAAAGTGGGGCAAGGCCAAAACACACATTATGATCTGCGCGCTTCCAAGAAATGCAAGAGCGAGTAAACCTTCGCTTTTCTAAGATGGCGAAGATGAATGTTGTCAATGAATGGAGAAGTCCTTGTGAGGGAGGTTTGGAGATGGTCGGGTACACCATCATACTAAACAGAGCCCTCAACACAAACACTTGAGACCCTCTTAACCTTCTCAAGGTTCGACACAATCCCGCCTTTTCCCACCTTTAACCATTGCTCTATTTATAAATATTTATTAATACAAATTGTTCCTTGACCGCTGTAGAAGTCTTCCCTTGGTCCCTTGGTCTTCTGCAGTACTTTCTACATGCACTATTTTCAAACATCTGCGAAATGAATAAAACGTTGTTTTCCCGACACTTCCCATATCCCTTAGTTTCAAAGACAGCATGGAGAAGTCCTCCTATTCCGATTGGCTGATCAACAACAGCATCGCCGAGCTGGTGGCGTCAACGGGTCTGCCAGTGAACATCAGCGACGCGTACCAAGACCCGCGCTTCGACGCTGAGGTAAGACACCCGGCGCTCCCCAGCATCCACGGGTCCTGCTGGGCTGACGTCCACGCTCGAACTGACCCGGCGCTGCCCAGCTTGGGGACAGAGCCGGGAATATGCCATCTTTTATCATGTTTCCTTGACACGTGACCACGAGTTATGTCATGTCCCTTTGATATGGTGTTGTCATTATTCTCTCAGATATCGGAGCCTCTCTCCCTCTCTCTCCCTCTCTCTCCCTCTCTCTCCCTCTCTCTCCCTCTCTCTCTTTCTCTCCTTCTCTCTCTCTCTCTCTCCCTCTCCCTCTCTCTCTCTCTCTCTCTCTCTCCCTCTCCCTCTCTCTCTCTCCCTCTCTCTCCCTCTCTCTCTCTCTCCCTCTCTCTCTCTCTCTCTCTCTCTCTCTCTCTCTCTCTCCCTTCCGTTGTGGTTCTTCACACAGTGATGGTTGATAAAACTCATCTACAGTGATGTTGCTCACATTGCTATTGAGAATTCTATTAGAGGTGACGCATGTATGCATAGTTAATAGAGCAGCCACTGAAATAGAATGCGGCTGCATAGTTTATACTGATGCAACAGTCTCTGTTGGGTACGGTATTATGGCATGTGATGCAGACATGGGAACGTATGTTAATCACTGTAACGTCTTCTATCTCTCTCACCCATCCCTCCCCTCCACCCTCCCTCCCACTCCATCCCTCCCTCACTCCATCCCTCCCTCCCTACCACACTCCATCACTCCCCTCCACCTCCACTCCCTACCTCCCTCCCTTTCCTCCCTCCCTCCATACCTCCCACACTCCCTCCCTCCCCTCCACCTCCCCTCCTTCCCTCCCTCCCTCCCCCCACACCTCTCTGGATGCAGGCAGACCAGTTTTCAGGCTTCCACATCCGCTCTGTGCTGTGTGTTCCTATCTGGAACAGCAACCATCAGATCATCGGTAGGTTCCACATTGCGGCCTGCTCTGATAGCTAGCTGCTCTCTGCTAGCTCGCTGCTCCCTGCTAGCTCGCTGCTCCCTGCTATCTGCTGCTCCCTGATAGCTCGCTGCTCCCTGCTAGCTGCCGCTAGCTTGCTGCTCCCTGCTAACTTGCTGCTCCCTGCTAGCTCGCAGCTCCCTGCTAGCTCGCAGCTCCCTGCTAGCTCGCAGCTCCCTGCTAGCTCGCTGCTCCCTGCTAGCTCGCTGCTCCCTGCTAGCTAGCTGCTCCCTGCTAGCTAGCTGATCCCTGATAGCTCGCTGCTCCCTGATAGCTCGCTAATCCCTGCTAGCTCCCTGCTCCCTGCTAGCTGGCTGCTCCCTGCTAGCCCGCTGCTAGCCCACTGCTAGCCCACTGCTCCCTGCTAGCCTAGATTAGCCATGCTGCAGGATTGATGTGTTAAAAAGCAGTCTACACAGTTAGCTCAAAGGTAACATTTAGAGAAAATGAGGTACAAGTGGTGTGATTAAAGCCCAGACACGCTATTAGTCTTCTCACACAGAGAGAGGTTCCACTTCTGTGGCTGGGAAGCCCTGTGTGGTTCAGAGCCCGCCCCGGGCCAACACCACACTGACACAGACTGATGAATCATTGATCTCCAGCCTGCTGTTGGTGCTGGATATTGCATGCAGCGCTAGCATCTCCCCTCCGGCCCTCTGAGATCCAGGATTAGTTTTGTTGGAGCGCAAAGTGATCAACATGGTCGCTCCGGAGAACCCTGACAGACGCAGAGCTCTTAAGTGTCAAGCGTTCGCCGTGAGACTCGCGCATTTCTGCCATTTGTCACGCTAAGAAATAAGGGATGACTTGTATAACTTGTCTCGTGTCAGCCCGAATATTTTAACCAAATGTTGACAGGTATGGTAATCTCACGACAAACTTTTGGTAAAACTTGAGAGCCCTGGGGCTGTTGGGGGGGGGGGCGGGGGGAGTTGACGCCTGCTTTGGTGGCGGGCAGGGGGTCGAGCAGCCTTGAAAGAGGCCGTAACCCTTCCTGTAGGAGTCCTGCCACATTCAGCCATCCAGTCACTGGTTAAAGAGAGCTTCTCGACTGTCTGTCGCAAAAAAAAAATTCTGGTTTACCCCAAATAACATCCCTTCCTCATGGTGGATTGTTCTGGGTTTCTAGAGTGTGCGTAGGCAGTGCATCAAAGCCTCGTTGATGGGAAGCTTTGATGGGCTGGAGTGGAGAGGTGGCGATACAGTTCCCCCTGAGGCTGTTCTCTCCAGTATCTACTAGTTAGCATAACGTGTCTGTGATGATAACAGGGAACTCTCTATCAATTAGCAATTAGCTTTATCAGCAAAGTCCTGGAAAATATGTAGATAAACTGCTATGGAGAGGAGCTTAGCTCCCTGTTCCTGCTTGAGTGCAGCCAGACCAGAGGCCAGGTGAAAGAGGAACTTCTTAAACTCAACTTATTGCTGATGTCTGTTACTGTAGTTAGGATGGAACTTGTTTTCACAAGACAGCAGATACTAAAACGACGGAACAACACTGAAACACTGTGTTTGTGGTGTGCTTGTTGCGTGTGCAGGAGTCGCCCAGGTGCTGAACAGGCTGGATGGGAAACCCTTTGATGATGCCGACCAGAGGCTCTTTGAGGTAACATTTTTACCTGTTATCTCATCAAGTTGGAACCTGTCACCGCCTCAGTCCTCGTGTGTGAGACTGTGACCGCTGTGTGTGTCTCTGCAGGCGTTCGTGATCTTCTGCGGTCTGGGCATCAACAACACCATCATGTACGACCAGGTGAAGAAGTCCTGGGCCAAGCAGTCTGTGGCCCTGGATGTAAGAACACCACTCTCCATTTGCTAATTATCCAATATTACCTTGTTTTCTTTTCCAGGTGAGAAGATTCCTTGAGATCTTTCCAAAAATAAACCCCAATTATAAACAAGCATTAACTCGCTTAAGTATGTGTTTCCGTATGTTTTTCATTCTCAAATTGTGCTTAAATGCTGTTAAATGGAGCGTGCTGTTTGGAAAAGGATTCATTCTGTTTAGCTGGCTCTTACTGGGGTTTCAGTGTTGATGATGTGTGTAGCTGCAGTAGTGTTGTGGAGGGATGTGGTGTATAGCTGCAGTAGTGTTGTGTGGTGGTGTGTAGCTGCAGTGGTGGTGTGTAGCTGCAGTGGTGGTGTGTAGCTGCAGTAGTGTTGTGTGGTGGTGTGTAGCTGCAGTAGCGTTGTGTGGTGGTGTGTAGCTACAGTAGTGTTGTGTGGTGGTGTGTAGCTGCAGTAGTGTTGTGTGGTGGTGTGTAGCTACAGTAGTGTTGTGTGGTGGTGTGTAGCTGCAGTAGTGTTGTGTGGTGGTGTGTAGCTGCAGTAGCGTTGTGTGGTGGTGTGTAGCTACAGTAGTGTTGTGTGGTGGTGTGTAGCTGCAGTAGTGTTGTGTGGTGGTGTGTAGCTACAGTAGTGTTGTGTGGTGGTGTGTAGCTGCAGTAGTGTTGTGTGGTGGTGTGTAGCTACAGTAGTGTTGTGTGGTGGTGTGTAGCTGCAGTAGTGTTGTGTGGTGGAGGGATGATGGCCTATATTCAGAGGGCTGACTGCAGGCCTGCCCAGGCTGACTCAGACAGGGTGATGACCCCATCTGCAACTCTCCCACGCTATCTCTCTCTCTCTCTCTCTCTCTCTCTCTCTCTCTCTCTCTCTCTCTCTCTCTCTCTCTCTCTCTCTCTCTCTCTCTCTCTCTCTGTCTCTCCTCCTCCCTCTTTTCTCTCCTCTCTCTATCTTTCTCTTCTCTCTCTCTCTCTTCTCTCACTCTCTTCTGTCTCTGTCCCTCTCTTTCTCCATTTCCATTCCCCCTCCTCCCTTGTCATATCTGACGCTCTGTCCAGCCTCATCACCACATCATCTGAAAGGTTTCGCACAGTTCAACGCTGTGTTTGACGGAACATGGCTACATCAGGGAGCTTTTGAACAATGTCTTCCTTAACTCAGGACCAGTCATGCTGTGCAGGGTCAGGGCTGTGCAGGGTAAGGCTGTGTAGGGTCAGGGCTGTGCAGGGTAAGGCTGTGTGGGGTCAGGGCTGTGCAGGGTCAGGGCTGTGTGGGGTCAGGGCTGTGCAGGGTCAGGGCTGTGTGGGGTCAGGGCTGTGCAGGGTAAGGCTGTGTAGGGTCAGGGCTGTGCAGGGTGAGGCTGTGTAGGGTCAGGGCTGTGCAGGGTAAGGCTGTGTAGGGTCAGGGCTGTGCAGGGTGAGGGCTGTGTAGGGTCAGGGCTGTGCAGGGTCAGGGCTGTGCGGGGTCAAGTCTGTTCCGGGTCAGGGCTCTTTAGGGTCAGGGCTCTTAAGGGTCAGGGCTGTGCAGGGTCAGGGCTGTGCGGGGTGAGGGCCTAGCCAGTAGAGATAGACCCAGACAAGGAGCAGTGAGGTGGGCTGTGGCCCTGGTTCATCTCCACAAGACCTGGTGGGAGTCAGGGTATGGAAGGAGCTGGCATGTGGGTACATTGCCCCTGGCAGCACTGAATAAACATAAGAGCTCTTTATCGAATACCGAACTGCAAGAAAGTGCACCCTATCGCTCCCAAGGAGATGGTAGACGCAAAGAGTAAGGGGTCACAAGTTGGTTTCTGCGGACTCAGAGACCCCTGTAGAAGATTTGGGTTCATCTTGCACCGGGACCATAACGATGTATGACTGTGAACCTGTGGGGTGATTATGTTTTGATAACGAAGCCATGCCCCATCTCAAAGCTGTTGTTTCCTTGCAGGTGCTGTCATACCACGCAACATGTTCCAAGACTGAGGTCGATAAGTTTAAGGTAAAGGCTCCCGCCGTCGTTCCCGTCACAGGAGTTATCGCAATCATAAGGGAACATAAGCTAGATGGATTTCTGGGAAGATTTTAATATAATTTCAAGCTCCTTAAAATAATGTCCAATTCTTAATGGTGTGTGGCATGTGAGGATTGAGATCATATGAATTCTCCTGGGAAATTCTCCGCATAGAATTCCTTCCACCTCCACATGCAGATACAGTAGTTTGGCATTTTAATGACCTCTTCACGGAGATAATCTTGTATCTTGAGGAGGTTTAATGTCAGATTTAAACCATTTATTTCCATTTTAATGAGCCTTATGGATAATAAATGCACTGATAAATGCTTTATTCTGCAGCAGTACTAAAACAGAAGCGCTTGAAAAGAACTTACATTTCATGGCCCAGGCTAAAAGGTATTCATTTAGGTCAACATGTGAGTGTGTGTTATCCTGGTCGACCTTCAATGGAAATATGTATCAAAATGAATCATTTGCACCCAAAACCCTTCAGTTGGAAAAGAATAAAAATAATTAATTGCAGCATACAGCAGGAATAGATTTATAGCTTGCCTGCAAGACCTCATTTTCTGATTGCTTCCATGCACTGGTGCTTGCTGAGAGCAGTTCTACGGGTCAGGGAGGGGAGAATATTCCTTGAGGCCCCAGATGAAATGACTAATTGGGATATTTGAAATGGATTTGTTCAATCAATATCCAATCATTTTCATTGCATTATTTATGCCATTGAGACGAAAATGCTCTTTGAGAACCGAAAGGCAGAAAGAAAACAAGCCTCCCTCTCATTTCACAAATCAAATCTTTGAAATGTGTGTCTACGATCTGTGTTTTCAAGCACATTGATGTGCGGTTCTCCCCACGGCCATTAGCACACATTGCTGCAGTATGAGTGTGTGTGTGTGTGTGTGTGCGTGTGTGCGATCTCCCGGCCCCCTCCTACAGAGTGATGTCACACACACTCCTGCTCGCTGTCCAACATATGGCGCTGGGGTAAGGGCACACGACCAGGATTCCACTTGGTTGTAAATGTCACCAGCAACAGCCCTGCCTACTGGTCACCACCCACAACGCTGAAATGACAGAAACGTACCTTTTGACCTGAAAGACGATTCGGAGAAAAGGTGGCTTTTTTCCGTGTGTGTGTGTGTCAGGTGGAGGTGGCTGGTTTGTGTGTGTGTGTGTGTGTGTCAGAAGTGCGTGTACACAGTGTCCCCCTGAAAGCCAGGCGGACCTGCTCACAGATCAGAGAGGAACAGGCAATCTGTCACGTAACACCGTGTCCTCATGAGAAGGGAAAGGCCAGCGTCTGTGCAAGCTCCTCCAACCAGCAGCGCCGCAGTCCGGAAGTCGAAAGGACAGGAGGATTTCCTCGTTCTGTCTGCTGGAACCTGCTCATTAGAACATGAGGGCCAATGCTCATATCAGAAGCAGGAATCAAGCCGGTTTTAGGAATCCTTGGAGTGGTCCAAAGTGTTAGGGGTTAAAAATATGATCCAGTGACTGCAACTGCAATTTGTCAATGAGCTCCGAGAAAAATACACAGTCTTTTTCCTCGGCTGATGCCGGATCATTAATGTGAACCCTTTCAGAATGAGCCTTAATTAGTGTGTTTATGTATTTTCAGTATCTTAAAATGGCATGTTCTCCTTTCACCCCTCTCTCTCTCTCTCTCTCTCTCTCTCTCTCTCTCTCTCTCTCTCTCTCTCTCTCTCTCTCTCTCTCTCTCTCTCTCTCTCTCTCTCTCGCTTTCTCTTTCTGTGTCTCTCCTTTTCCCTCTGTCACACACACACACACCCAGACACACACACCTCCTCTCTGACCCTCTCTTCCCTCTCACCCTCCACAGGCTGCCAACATCCCCCTGGTGAGTGAGCTGGGCATTGACCAGCTCTCGTTTGACGACTTCTCCCTGGACGTGGATGCCATGATCACGGCGGCCCTGCGGATGTTCATGGAGCTGGGCATGGTGCAGAAGTTCAAGATCGAGTACGAGGTGAGAAGACCCGCCCTCTCTGTCCTCTCCCGCCCCCTCCCGAGGCACGGTCAGAGCGGTACCACTGTACACCTGCTGGACTTTTCACATGCGCTGGATGTCACTTTGAACAGAAAGCAACCGCTAAGTGACAAAACAATGTGTGCAGATGTAAAGTATAGAAATGTTCATGATATGTAGACCGGTCAAAAGAGCCCAGGTGCATTTGTTTTCAAGCCTGGCTTAGCAGCTGGTCTGTGTGTGTGTGTTTGTGTGTGGGGGTGTGTCTGTGTGTCTAGACGCTCTGCAGGTGGCTGTTGACCGTGAGGAAGAACTACCGCATGGTGCTCTACCACAACTGGAGGCACGCCTTCAACGTCTGCCAGTGCATGTTCGCCATGCTGACCGTGAGTACAGACCACACACATAGTAGAGGCAGGGGGAGGGTGGTAGAGGCAGGGGGAGGGTGGTAGAGGCAGGGGGAGGGTGGTAGAGGCAGGGGGAGGGTGGTAGAGGCAGGGGGAGGGTGGTAGAGGCAGGGGGAGGGTGGTAGAGGCAGGGGGAGGGTGGTAGAGGCAGGGGGAGGGTGTTAGAGGCAGGGGAGGGTGGTAGAGGCAGGGGAGGGTGGTAGAGGCACGTCCTACCGCATTACAGCAGCGATCTGAGGCGGATGTCTCCATGCTCCCCCCTCCCCTGGCCTCTATCAGGGCTGCTCTCCCCTGGCCTCTGTCAGGGCTGCTCTCCCAGAGTGGTAGTGAGTTCTCTGGGACAGCCTGCTGTCTGACTGACTACACACACTCACGCAGGGTAGACGGGGAGTCTGTCTCACACAGGACTCCAGAGATCCGCTTCATGCAGTTACTGCAGAATTTTACCCTATCAGGACCTGGGGGCAATTATATACACACACACACACACATATACACACTCACACACACAGAAACACACGCACGCACGTGCACTCTACTTCATCTAATCAACCGCAGTGTGTTGTGCATGGTTCCCCATCTGAATAGATTATTGGCGGGAGGGAAATGAGCTAGTTGTGTTTAAGCTATCCAGAGCCCATGGGGCTCTCCTGTGAGGTGTTTTAATGAGCGTCCCAGACCTGTGCTCCACCAGCTGTTATTCCCCCAGCGACCTGCAGGGGGCCACGGCTGAGCGCTGCCCGGCCAGTGATGAATCTCTCTGGCTGCTGATGCTGCCGACCTGCTGTACTCACACACAAGGCTAATGAGGACGAGCTGGGGCACCTAGCTAGGGTCAGGGTTAGCTAGGGTCAGGGTTAGCTAGGGTCAGGGTTAGCTAGGCTTAGGGTTAGGCAGGGTTAGCTAGGGTTAGGGTTAGCTAGGGTTAAGGTTAGCTAGGGCTAGGGTTAGCTAGGGCGAGGGTTAGCTAGGCTACATCTACTGTCTGGATTTGTTGCTGTGGTCATCACACACACGTTCAAGTCTGGTACACCTAATGTGCTTACTCGATGTGTTTTCCCTGTGTGACATCTTGTCTGTGGGAGAATGTGGTTGTTGGGTGTGTGTGCATGTGTGTGTGTGTGTGTGTTGTGTGTATGTTCCTATGTGTGTGTGTGTCAGACGGCAGGCTTCCAGGAGACCCTGACCGAGGTAGAGATCTTGGCCCTCATCGTGGGATGTGTGTGTCACGACCTCGACCACCGAGGAACCAACAACGCCTTCCAGGCTAAGTGGGTCCCTGTCACTAACCCTAACCCTAACCCTGTCATAGCAGAGGAGGAGGCACACACACACACACACACACACGGACACACGCACATACACACAACACACACACAAACACCACACACAGAAACACACCCCACACACACACCCACACACGGACACACACACACACACCACACGGACTCACATAACACACACACGTAAGCACAAAAACCTGGCATCCACAAGCACTGAACACAGGCTTCCAAATACATGGCAGACACATCACATGTAGTGTGCGCTGCGGAGGTAGACAGACGGACACAGAAGCTGTGGGTAAAGACCATGGTGTATCCTCTCCTATCCAGTCAGGATCCGAGGCAAGGAGCGAGTTGCATAAGACTTATGTAAGAGTCTGCCTGACAGAGAAGCAGTAAACATGGCGTCTGCTCTGGAAGCCTAACCCTCTGCAGTTAGAACAGCGGATACAGCTGCTACTAAATCTGTCTGGGTTAGTTCTGCTGATATTCCCCCACACATGCATGCACGCACACCATAACCACACGAACACTCACACAGACGTACACACAGTTGCATACACTGACACTCGCACACACATACACAGGGGTTACATATGGCTCGATAGACCTAAGATCATGTGTGTCTTCTCGGTGTGGATATCAGGTTATTAATGCTGAGCATTCACCCTATTCCTTGCTGGATACACACTGAACCAGTTGGGAGTTATGAGCGAACAGGATTAGGATGTTTACAGATTTATTGAGCAGGATTCGAGTAGCAGCATCTAATGCATGCTAAAGTAATGTAGTCTAAAGTAATGTTACATTTTTCTCCATCTGCTTGAATGCCGGTGTGTGTGCGTGTGTGTGTGTGTGTGTGTGTTGTGTATGCGTGGTGTGTGTGTGTGTGTGTGTGTGTGTATGCGTGGTGTGTGTGTGTGTGCTCAGAACTGGATCAGCTCTATCTCTGCTCTACGGGACGTCTGCTACGTTGGAACACCACCACTTCAACCACGCTGTCATGATCCTGCAGAGTGAGGTGCTGCTCCTCCACCTTTATCTCCACCCTCACCTCCACCTTCACCTCCACCATCACCACCACCATCATCTCCTCCACCTTTACCTCCTCCTGAGGCCTCATCAGGTCCCACAAACATGGCTGCACTTACTGTCTTTCTCTCTGACAACCGAGGAGATTAAAAAGGACACCGTGACCTCAAATCGATGTGATTTGGGAACTGATAGATTTGCTGCTAATTGGTTGAGAGAGATGTTTGACCAGGCGACCGGGTTTGTGTGCTAATTCAAGGCGTTTGAGGGTGCCGTGGAGATGAGCCAGGATCCATTAGCTTCATGATCACAGAGCTGATGACGTAGTGAGCAGTCAAACGTTTGCTTGGAATACCAGACTTGATTCTGTCGATAGAGTGGAGGAGTTCCCATAGTCTGCATTAGCATATAATTGAAAAGTGTTGCTAATCCGATGGGGAAAGCGAGCTCACAGATTTGGTCCACTTAGGAGCAGGATGGGCTCATTGACACGGACACCTCCCTCAATGCCACTCCTTCCCAGCTTCCCCACTGCTCCTCCCCTTAAACTCTCCCCCTCCTCCTCTCCCCTGTTCCTCTAATCCTGTTGATAGAGATTGAGACACCCGAGGACTCTCCACATGTCCTTAGTGGTTCTGTTCATGCCGGGCCGGCGGGCTGGGAGAGGAAGCCAGAGAGCTCTGCTGAAACACTGGGCTGGTGTGGTAGAGTCGGGGAGAGGACGGCAGCCTGGTGACGGTGGCTCCTCCACCCTCCCTCCACCCTCCCTCCACCCTCCACCCTCCCTCCACCCTCCACCATCCACACTCCCTCCACCCTCCCTCCACCCTCCCTCCACCCTCCCTCCACCTCCCTCCCTCCACCCTCCCTCCACCCTCCCTCCACCCTCCCTCCCTCCACCCTCCCTCCACCCTCCCTCCACCCTCCACCCTCCCTCCACCCTCCCTCCACCTCCTGCCCACCAGCCAGGGCAGAGGCTCTCTCTCTGACCGGCTCGTAGAACACTCCAGACTTTTTTTTTCTTCCAGGCTCAGACTGAACTGATGTTTGGTCTCAAAAGTGTCGCATTTTCTTTTACGTCAAGGGGCCAAATACCCAGATCTGTGGGTGGTTCATCTGAAATCGCTCTGACAGAGCTTCCATAGACGCTTGCTGTTTGTCGCTTAAGATGTCTCAGCACAAGCACCCACGGTCATTCCCACTTCAGCATTGTCTGGTTGAGTCCCTTTCAGAGTCAAACAATGATGACATCTACAGCAGCACTGACTTCTCCCAAGCAATGTCACAAGTTCTAAAATGGAAAGCGTATCATTTTATTTGTTCTCTCATGCACATTTTAAACTGTGCGTGTGTGTGTTTTGTCTTTCTTTTTCTGCAGGGACATAACATATTCTCCAACCTGTCGTCCAGAGAGTATGGCGATCTCATGCAGCTGCTGAAACAGTCCATCCTAGCCACCGATCTCACTCTGTACTTTGAGTATGTACCTTACTGTCCGCACCATACATACAGTTCACTTGATGCATGAATTATTCATACCTTCTTATGTAACACTCCACAGTCCGTGTAGCTTTACATTGCCTAGTAACAGAGCATTCGTCTGGCCTTTACCGCCCCCTTGTGGAGACGCCCTGAATAAAGTAGGCCATTTTCCCTCTCATTCAGGAACAGGAACACATTCTTTGAGTTGGTCAGCAAAGGAGAGTACAACTGGAATGTGAAGACCCACAGGGACATGTGCAGGTAACTGTTCCCAAGCTTGGAGAAGCCTCTGGGTATTCAGTTCAATTTGTCACTGAAATGAGAGTAGAGAGAATGTCTTAAACTGAACGCAGAGAGAACGTCGTGAAGTGAGACGAGAGAGAAGGCTTTTGCGTGAACGGATCCTTCCAGCGTTTCCTTCCAGAAGTAACTCTCGGATGTTTCCCCATCTCCTAGGTCCATGTTGATGACAGCGTGTGACCTCGGGGCTGTCACCAAGCCCTGGGACATATCCCGCAAGGTGACAAGGGCCGTGTTTCCCACCGAAACGACCCCGCGTCTGAAATGTCATCTCGCGGCCGCTCTGGGCCGAACCCCCTTCCCAGTCTCACCTGCTGTACTGCCCTGTGTCTCTCCTAGGTCGCAGAGCTGGTGACCAGCGAGTTCTTCGAGCAGGGGGACCGGGAGAGATCGGAGCTGAAGCTCACCCCGTCTGTGAGTACCTCGCTGCGCCTCGTCCCCCGTTGGTGTCCTCTGAACAGACGCTGGGCACATCAGATGGGCCTCGCTGCGCCCCTCGCTGCGCCCCCAGATCTTTCTAGGTGACGCTGGTTATTTGCGGAGCAGGGACAGCCCCCAAGCCCCCGCACGCATCACAATTTACCCAGAGCTTACATCACACAGAGAGAGAGAGACATAGGGGGGAGAGAGGAGGGGAGAGAGAGAGGGGGGGAAAGAGGAGGGGAGAGAGAGAGAGGGGGGAGATAGGAGGGGAGAGAGAGAGAGGGGGAGAGAGGAGGGGAGAGAGAGGGGAGAGACATAGGGGGGAGAGAGGAGGGGAGAGAGAGAGGGGGAGAGAGAGAGGGGGGGAGAGAGAGGGGGGGAGAGAGGGGATAGAGGGGGGGCAAGAGAGAGAGAGAGAGAGACAGAGAGAGAGAGAGAGAGAGAGAGAGAGAGGGGGGGAGAGAGAGAGGGGGAGAGAGGGGATAGAGGGGGGGAGAGTGAGAGGGGGAGAGAGAGGGGATAGAGGGGGAGGGAGAGGAAAATAGGGGGTGTAGACAGAGAGGAAGAGAGGGAGGGAGGGAGGGAGAGAGAGAGAGAGAGAGAGAGAGAGATAGAGAGAGAGAGAGAGAGAGAGAGAGAGAGAGAGAGAGAGAGAGAGAGAGACAGAGAGAGAGAGAGAGAGAGAGAGAGAGAGAGAGAGAGAGAGAGAGAGAGAGAGAGAGGGGGAGGTTGTTAGCTCATACACAGTCCTGCTGCTGAGCCTGGGGCGATGTTTGGACCAGGCTTTAATCTGACAGCCTTGTGTCCTGGAAGCCCCTGCTCACTAGAACTAGAACCTCCACCAACCCGTCCATAGGTGCACACAGGAATCCAGGACTGAAACCTCGGCTCCATTCAGCATCTGCACTGTGTAACACGAGGCACATTCCCCACTAACAGACGACACGTGTCACGAGATGGGATCGTTAACCCCTACCTACAGGACTGAAAAGCTATTCATGATGAAACGAGGAGAGGAGATTCCACGTCAACGTCGTTTGTCTGCGCTGCGTTTTCCCTTTCCTTTCCTCAAAGAGAACCGCGGAACGTTCCGCGTGCGGCGTTATCTACACTTTTGAAGACCAAACGCCGGCGCAGGTCGTCAGGGGCAACCGAGGAAGCGCTGCGTCTGTAATTACCGGCTGTTGACTAATGGCGCCTGGCCACATTGCCTCCCCTCTGAAGTTGCTGACGCAGTAGCCTCAGGTCCGCCTCCTGGGTCAAACCCTTTACCACACAGTGAGTGGGTGTTGGGAATGAAATATTCAGCTTCCGAGCCGTAGCCCGGTAACTGGATGTGAAGTGAAGTCTCTGTAGAGCTTCAGAGCCGTGCTGCTGGAGAGAGGGGAGGGCGGGGCAAGGGGAGACCATGGGAACCGGAATCGACTCGTTTGTGTCCAAAGTGAGGCCTGTCGGGCTGTTCTGCCGCTGCCGTTCCCTCGCTGCTGCGGGGGAGGGGGGGAGGGGGGGGGGGAGTTCCTGCGAGCGTGTTTGACGACGTGAGATGCGGATGGGTCACGGTGGCGTTTGTCTTTCAGGCCATCTTCGATCGGAACCGGAAGGACGAGTTGCCGGGTCTTCAGCTGGAGTGGATTGATGGGATCTGTGCACCGCTGTATGAGGTAAGGTAACCCCTTCCTACCTCCTCTCCGACTGTCTCCCTACACCCTCCCTCCCCCCCCCCACACACACACACACACACACACAAACTCCAGCGACCTCACAGTGCTGAGAGCTGTTTCCCTCCTGCACCAGCCATCCCTGTTCTTCCACGTTGCCCTCCCTCGTGACGCCAGCTGGGGGAAGTGACACCCCCAGGCGTGGAATTCGGCGACACGCCGGCCGCAGAATGACAGTAGTGGCTTTTTTTGTGTGTTTTTTTTTACTCTGTGAAAGACCTCAAGGACATCTTCTGTCTGAATGAGAACACACGAATGAGTCTGCATTTCCTGGTGTGAGGAGAGCTGAGCCAAGCTGCAGCTCGACATGAAAGGAGTTCTGATGTCGGCGATGACGGAAACGAGACACTCGTCGCATGTAGCTGTTTGATTCGATGTCACTTTATTACGGACACGCACGTTCCTGTCAGCAGGGAAGGAATAATTCAAGCACAAACCATGCAGAAATGTGAAGAAGATCATGGCATTTCACAAGTCCACAGTGATTACTGTAAAACACACACAGGCATTTTGTTCCAATCAATAAATCGATCCTTATTGATTCATAGAGCACATAAAAAAGAAACATGGTTGACCAATGTGCTGTACTAGAAGGGAAATAGCAATCACAGGAAACAAAGCACACAACAATGGAGACATAGTAATAAAAAGATTAAACAGTACACAATGATTCAGGAATATTACTAAAAACCAAAGAGAATGACTAGGTCGTTAGAGCAGACTTGAAGGTGGAGATCAAAGGTGCTAGTCTGATGTACATAGTTCCATAGTTTGGACCCAGCAACTACAAATGTGCAAACGCCATTTTTTTTTGGTTCCAGTGTTTCCAAAAAACACTGTGTGGGTGGGTGGGGGGGTGGGGGGTGCGATGTTATGTGTGTGTGACGCTAAAGCTGACCTGGCCTCATCTGTGTTGCTGTGTCGGAGCAATAGAGGACTTCCTGAAGAGAACAAGGCCACTCACTCACAGACCACACAACTCACCCAGGAAAAGATACGACCGGAACTGTTTAAGTAGTTAACCACAAACCATATTGCACTTCACTCATTTTTCATTTCCCAATGGTTATTATAAACTAGAAACAATCAAAGCAGAAAAAAACCCAACAACGTCACTGTGTGGGACGATTCCCATTTTAACTTCAGAAGCAACAGTTGACTCGCGTTTATCTTTGAACACGCGGCTTGCCTTTGTAGATGCGAAGGAACAAAGGCGTTTGGCCACTGCGCGGCTGTTTGTGTGTGTGCACCGCCTCACTGCGCCGTCGTCGTGCAAACAAACCGTGCTGAGAGCGCGCCAGCAGCATCCAGCTCAAGACCAGCGGCCAATTAGAGGCAGGCAGGGAGCGAGGGGAGCGCGTCGAGCAGGAAGTTCACAGGCTTCGGGTTGTGTCTGTGGGATGGAGAGAATCTCACGCATCTCCTTCTGCCGGAGCTCGCTGGCTTATTGTGTGGAATATTAATCCACCATTATGCAACGTTCCATCTTCAAAGGCCCCAAGATAACCAGCATCCCCCACTCTCTCCGGAATAGCGATGCTGTCAAGGCATCGGGGCTACACTAGGGCCCTCTCTCCCTGGAGATACATACTACACTAGGGCCCTCTCTCCCTGGAGATACATACTACACTAGGGCCCTCTCTCCCTGGAGATACATACTACACTAGGGCCCTCTCTCCCTGGAGATACATACTACACTAGGGCCCTCTCTCCCTGGAGATACATACTACACTAGGGCCCTCTCTCTCTGGAGATACATACTACACTAGGGCCCTCTCTCCCTGGAGATACATACTACACTAGGGCCCTCTCTCCCTGGAGATACATACTACACTAGGGCCCTCTCTCCCTGGAGATACATACTACACTAGGGCCCTCTCTCCCTGGAGATACATACTACACTAGGGCCCTCTCTCCCTGGAGATACATACTACACTAGGGCCCTCTCTCCCTGGAGATACATACTACACTAGGGCCCTCTCTCCCTGGAGATACATACTACACTAGGGCCCTCTCTCCCTGGAGATACATACTACACTAGGGCCCTCTCTCCCTGGAGATACATACTACACTAGGGCCCTCTCTCCCTGGAGATACATACTACACTAGGGCCCTCTCTCCCTGGAGATACATACTACACTAGGGCCCTCTCTCCCTGGAGATACATACTACACTAGGGCCCTCTCTCCCTGGAGATACATACTACACTAGGGCCCTCTCTCCCTGGAGATACATACTACACTAGGGCCCTCTCTCCCTGGAGATACATACTACACTAGGGCCCTCTCTCCCTGGAGATACATACTACACTAGGGCCCTCTCTCCCTGGAGATACATACTGTAGACAGGGGAATGAGAGAGGGAGGGATGTCCAGAGACTCCTCTGGTGAAAATCCTCCTCTGTTAGCCAGCTGAGCTGGGGAGACTAACCCAGGGATTAGGTTGATCAGAGAGAGACCGGCTGTGCTGATCGCTGCTCTTTGTTGGCCTCACACATAACAGGAATACAAACCTCTCCAAATCCACATGCACTCATTATCCAGAAAAATTCACACTTCCTGTTATTGTAGCCATTACCCTTTAAATATGATGTTCGCCACGCGGCGTCGTGGACACTGAGTCACGAGGTTACGGTTTGAAGCGTCAAATGGAACGCTTTCTCCAAAAATAATTATGCATTGCGCAGAAATGAGAGGCCATTATGACTCTTCAGAGCGTGGAAGAGGACGCTTGGCCCTTGAACTGTGCAGCTTCCCCACACATGGTTTCCATCTTAGCGCTGTATCACAGTTGTTCTAATTGTGGCACAGGGTCTTTTTGGAGTACGCCATTTGGAACACAAATGCCTCCGATATCCAACACCTCCTGACGATAAACAACTTTTTTTTTAAAAGACGATGTTTTTGGCCAAGACAAAGACCGTCTAATTGTGCTGCTTTCACCAGCACACGCATGGAGAATATAAAATGTTAGCGGTCAGACAGTCGCTTGACTGTGAAGAAGCACAATCCCAGCTGAATTGACATTTTCGTCTTTGCTTCATTGACTGTGCACGGGTGAGAAATGGAAGCAGTCTTGTTGAATGCTGTGGATTTCGGCTCAGGGGAAAAGCCTTTGTGCCAAAGGGTTGGGGAAGTGTTTCCGTATGGAAAGGGCCTGATGAAATGTTGGTTAATGACAGTGTCTTCCCTGGGAAACCCAAGGCAGCAGATACGGTTCACTGGGGCTTAAGGCGGTGTGTGGAGAAGCTCTCGTGTAGGGGGGGGGGGGGGGGGTCGTTCATTAAAAGGCTCATGAAAGCCGGAGTGTCGCGGTGACAGAGCTGCCCACTGTTTGTCACACAATGTGGGGAGACAAGCGGCTCATTACAACCCAACAGGCTCTTTGTAATCTTAAAGGAGCAGGAGACGTTTTCTCGGAAAACCGTTTCTGTTCTTGTTTGTTTGCGTCAACCGCTTTTTTGTTTTTTTTAAAGGGGTTGGTGTGAATAAGATGTTGTAGTCAGTGCCGACAGTGGTCTTCCTCTTCCCCCCCCCCCCTCCACACATACACCACACACACCATAAACACACAATCCTGCCACCCTCACCCCTGTCTTTTAACCCCTAACTCCTGTCCTTCTTTCAGACTCTGGTGAAACTGAACCCAAAGCTCCAGCCAATGGTGGACATGATCCAAGCCAACAGAGGCAGATGGGAGGAGCTCAACAACGAGAGGCAGCGCGGCCAGAGCCCCTCCAGTCCCACAAGCCATTGCGCGGGCAGCGACGCCACGGGCACCAGCGGCTGCCCCGCGGCCCCCCACGGCTGCCCCCCCAGCCACGCGGGGACGGACGGCGACCCCCCCAAACCTGCCAGCTAGTCTCCCCCTCCCCCCCCTCCTCCGGGCCTCCTTTATTTCTGCCTCGCAGCTTCAGTGCTCTTCCACGCCACCTGCAGGCTAGGCAGTGCAGTGCATCTAGGGCTCTGCGCCTTGCTTTGGGCCCTCCGGAGCTTGGGCTTGTGTAGACTTCAGACCCCCTGGGGGGTCTCCTCCCGTGGGGGGTATTTCTGCTCCTTCCATGGCCTCCGCTGACGAGGGGTCGTCCGACGTGCTTGCGGGCGCAACCGGCGACGCCCTACGACTTCCTACCTTCCCCCCCCCTGACGACCTCCACACCCGCGGAACCCTGTTTACCGTCACATTGTCTGTTAGGGAGGAGGGGGCGGCGGTGGGGTCAGCGAGTCACTTTTTCGGGGGCCGACGAGCCGGCCACTGACTCACCCGGACTCGTCCGCCTGGAGAGTTCCAGAAAGGTTGCTGTAGATCTCCTCTCTCGCTGTTCTGCTGCTCTTCCCTTATCAGTTTGTTTGTGTTTTGTATTGTACATATGAGGTCTAGAAAGAGATGGTATATGCTGTTGCTTTATCTGAGTCTGGTCGTGTAAGGTGTGTCTGTAGACTTAATAAAGGATCAGGATGGCTAATACTGGCAATCCAAATCCACCCTCCCTCCATCGCCCTCGCTCCCTCCCTCCATCGCCCTTCCTCCCTCCATCGCCCTCCCTCCCTCCATCGCCCTCCCTCCCTCCATCGCCCTCCCTCCCTCCATCGCCCTCCCTCCCTCCATTGCCCTCCCTCCCTCCATCGCCCTCCCTCCCTCCATCGCCCTACCTCCCTCCATCGCCCTACCTCCCTCCATCGCCCTCCCTCCCTCCATCGCCCTCCCTCCATCGCCCTCCCTCCATCGCCTTCCCTCCCTCCATCGCCCTCCTTCCCTCCCTCTCTCCATCACCCTCCCTCCATCGCCCTCCCTCCCTCCATCGCCCTCCCTCCAACGCCCTCCCCCCCCCCCCCCTCCATCCCTCCCTCCCTCCCTCCCCTCACAATCTCTTCCTGTGCCTTGGTTAAAACTCCTGATGAAAATTGCCATAGGCTTATTTAATAGTCCGAGCAGTTATATTGTGATAATATGATTTGTGCAGTCATTAACACCTGCCAATATACTGGGGTAACACCTTTTATTTCCATTTGAGGTTTGACAAAATTGTAATTAAGTAAAGACCTAGTGGGGAATGGTTTTCTGATATGTGAACCAAAACATACACACACACACACACAAACACACACACACACACAGACACACAGACACACACACACACAGACACACACACACACGCACACACACACACACAGACACACACACACACACACACAGACACACACACACACAGACACACACACACAGACACACACAGACACACACACAGACACACACACAGACACACACACAGACACACACACACACACATACACACACACACACAGACACACACACACAGCCACCTAATAATGTGCCTTGTCTACGCTGGTCACATCTCAGTAAACAGTTGATTTGAAAAACACAGCTCTTAATTGGTTTACCTTATCTTTGGTTCCTATAGTCTCTAGATTCACAGTCATACATGAGAATAGTTCTTTTACAGACACAGAATGTCTGAATTTAATTCCGCACCACGACACAGTAAGCTTGCCAAAGAATACAGAGCAGAGGAGTTCAACTAACTTGCTCCTAGAAATATACGACTGATCAAGTAGAGTGCAAAAAATATTTATATCATCTATTGATGATAAATACATGTTTATACCCAGAAATATGCCTTAGATAGGGAGAGCAGGCCCCATGCCCACTCTTTGTGGGAACCTGAACATGCAGTCCCATACCTCACCACCAGGGAACACCATCCCTGTCGTGCAGTCCCATACCTCACCACCAGGGAACACCATCCCTGACGTCGGGCCCATTACAGCTGCTAAGCGAAACTCATCCGATGAATTCATCACACTTCATGTATTGGCAATTCATTCCTTACTAGAGTGCCCCAGTGACTACCCTGCCTGTCTGTCTCCAGGCCCTCAGACCTCATTCAGACGACCGGAGGCGACAGTCTTATTCTCGGTTCAACACATTCAGACGAGGAAGAGGCTGTGGATGCGAGAAGTCAAGTAGTACACTAGTTGTAGCTGCATTCGTTTTCCTTTCTTAAGTTTCATTTGAGGTGTAAAAATGTGTTGTAGCTTGGTGAATTGGAGTCCAAAACGTGTCTGCGCGTTGTAAGGCATGGATTGATGTGCTGCTGTGTTAGGGGCTTGACTTGACAAGAATTTTGAATTGCATGACGTCTGACTACAGTTGGGAGTTCAACCAACTGCTCTGGATGTAGCAAACAAAAACATGAGCCAACAAATACCTCCTATTTCCCATCTGTATTTAAGTAATATGCATATTACCATTTCATTAAATTGCATGATTTATTAAATGATCTTAGGTGAAGTGTTAATATTGCTGTAATATTTTTTATGACATTTGGTTTCAATAGTGGACAATTTCTACTTGGTACTTATTCTTCTTATGCATTGGGAAAGTGCTTCATGTGTTTTTTCCATTCCTCTGAACCTTGTTACACCTCTTCTTTAATCCTGAAGCGAGCTGAATTGAAAGAAACTATAAGGCATGTTACTGGAAAATGTGCAATGTTTTGTTAAGTTGAAATAAACATGTGCTGCTAGTTGTGTGTTTGAATCTGTGACGCTTTAGTGTGAAGATCCTCACTGGTGCTTTACTGCCCCCATGTGGACGGACAAGGAGATACAAGCACCTTCATTATGTCACACGTCATTCAGTACTCAACAACAATTCGTCAACAATTCGTTTTATAATAGGAAGGTGAACCTAATCTGGGGTTCAACGAAAGAGAATCAGTAAAGAAGAACATACATTTGTTCAAATAACCAACAGTATGATGTTATGGACCACAGAGTTAGACTGGTGTCGTAGATTAAAGTGTTATAGAGACTGTGACATTAGCGACTGTGATGTTATGTGAAAGCCCACAGTGTAATTGATGTCAGTGTTACTGACCACGGGGTTATACTGCAATGTTAAAAATTAGCGTTACAGACGACATTGTTGTAGACCAGGGATTCCCAAAGTGTGGGGATGCGCGAGCTGCCTGTAGACTGTGATGTTTAGACGATAGTGTTATAGGCTACAGTGTAATGGACTGTGACATTATAGATTAGTGTTATAGATTGTGATACAACAATTCCCCTACAGTCATTTATTTATGTAAAAATACTACTGTGATTAATCATTTCTTTCACATGCTTTTCCCATGTACAAAAGTTAGCACGTGAAAGCACATCTGCTCTTTCTGGATGTATGAAGCAAATATCGCAAGCCTTGCGCCTCTTCTAACCCCGTGGCATGCAGTAGGTTGACGGCCAAAGAGCAGCGCGCGGATGGCAGCAGGAACCATCGGACATTCAGCCACACGTGGAGCCTCTGTCAGACCAGATTCAGATGGAGTCTGACAGCGTTCGGGGTTGTGAAACATTCAACATGTGAAGTGAACTGAGCACTGCAGACACGCAGTCCCTCCAGGTTGTGTAGGTATGTGAGCCTGATGTCGAGAAATGAATTCCATCCATTTCAGCAGCGTCGTGGGAGTTTTGGGCAGAACGTTGGGAGGAAGCTCCCGGGTTGTGTTTACATCCACTCCACCGTGTTCGCTGTCAAACCGTTCACTACTATGCTAATGTGAACTCTCTGACAGGTCTGCTCTGTGCTGGAGGTTCCAGGTTCCTTTACCGACATTTGCATTTTAGACAGTGATTGGATTTCAAATTTGCGACGTACTCAATCTAGTTTGGCCGGTAAACGTTTGAATGTCTGACTTTCCAAAATGTTTAGAGATACAAGTCAGTACAGTCAAGATCAAACATTTTAGGCATACAATTACAAAAACACATTTTCGAGTGTGGGGTCTTTAAAGACTAGTGGTGTAGACTGGGATGTTAAACTTATAAAATAAAATGTTATAGACTGTGATTTTATATGGTCGTGCTATAGACCGGTGTAATAGGGCATGATGTTATAGACTTCAATTTGTAGATAAGTGTTATAGACTGTGATGTAATAAACTACAGTGTTATAGTGTACGCTGCAGTGTTGTAGTGTTATAGACTACAGTGTTGTAGTGTTATACACTGCAAAAGTGTAGTGTTATAGACTACAGTGTTAGTGTAGTACACTGCAGAGGTGTAGTGTTATAGACTGCAGTGTTGTAGTGTTACACACTGCAGAGGTGTAGTGTTATAGACTGCAGAGTTAGTGTTGTACACTGCAGTGTTGTAGTGTTATACACTGCAGAGGTGTAGTGTTATAGACTGCAGAGTTAGTGTTGTACACTGCAGTGTTGTAGTGTTACACACTGCAGAGGTGTAGTGTTATAGACTGCAGAGTTGTACACTGCAGTGTTGTAGTGTTATACACTGCAGAGGTGTAGTGTTTGGCTCCTTGGCAGATCGCTGCTGAGCAGGCTGACGTCAGCAGCAGTGTGCGTGGGTGTGAGTGGGTGGAGATGATCTCTGGGGGTCTATGGAGATACCTCTGACAGGATGTATGCAGTCTAAGTCCTTTGTGCCGGATTACCTTGAGCTTGGCGCAGGTAGCGCTAGCCGCGCGCGTGCGTCAGGGAGAGTACGCGTGTCAGGAAGGGTGGGCGTCCAAACAACGCCTTCTCTGCGTCTGAACGAGGGCACTTTATGGACCCAGCTCTGTGGCTCCGACATCGGGAGAGATGGAGGAGACTGACACTCAGCTGGAAGTGTGTGTGTGTGTGTGTGTGTGCGCTCTGCAATATGTCGAGGTGAAGCAACAGCATTCTCGGGTCAGTGCATCGTCGATTTTTGGTTGTATTTATTGCACAAACAGCATTGACAAAATGCAATATCACGTTAATACATTATCAAGAGAAGTGGAAAAACATCGGCAGGTACATCAGTAACATTTAGATTCTCAAGCTTCTCATTCAAGTTGGGCTTTCGCAAACTGTCACAGGAAGTCAAAGCGTCAAACAGTTTCGAAAATGTCCGCCAGGGTGAGGTCTGTCCCCTGCCCTTTCCTTAACCCGCTTCGATGACAGGAGGGCAGAGTGGCCCTGTGCACAGGGGGGTGGGGGTGAAGGTAGGGACCAGGCAGGGGAACAAGGACTCCCCTACAGAAGCCAAACACGGCCGCACACGCAGCGGTGACCAGGGACAAAGGCCCCGCTCAGCTGTCGGCCGACCGCAAACACCACACACAGTGGAACTGACCTCGTCATCACACCACGAGGGTATTTTGTGTCTGGGTGAATTTCTGGGTGACACACCAACTTTCTTTTCTCTTTTCTTCCTGCAGTAAGCAACATGATATGAAACAGTGCATTGGACATTAGTAACTTAATAGTGTTGAATATGATACATGTAACTAACAGTGGAAAATATCAATCAAGTTAAAAAAGACTTCTAAAGATGGCTTCTGGGAATAGTATTGTGCATGTGCTGATAAAAAAAAAAAAAAAGTGGGTGTTTATTACTAAACGTGTTCCATTTGTCTTTACAGCATGTACAAACGCATACATACAGTATGTTGGCGTGGCGTGTGTACAGTTCTGGAGGTGTCCTGGACTTGGTGTAACCAAGGGCACCAGGATGGAGACAACTTTTCTAAAGCGTTCACATGAGAGCACAGATGACTCAATTTGGATTTAGTCTTGCCCTGCCGTGCAATCAAACCCTTCAGTGACAAAGACAAAACGACAAGCTATTAGGTGACTCTCTCTCGTCTTCTGTTTGTAAATCCAATGACTGTCGCTTGGGCAGGAGGGTACAGTTTTTATAACAGAGGCACAATTCACAATATAAATCTTTGTTAGGTCCAACCACAGAACACACATCTCATGTGGCAATAACAACAGGGGGGTGGGGGGGGTGAGGTGAGGGGGTGGGCGGGGTCACGTGAAGAGGAGGCCCAGCTCACAGGAGGAGGAGCAGAACGACATGGACGTGGTTCAAGAACACGACGTACAAAAGACGAGTCGGGGCTCACACACGGACCCCACTGGGCAACAGGAAGTGTGCAGCTCAGAGACAGGAAGTGTGCAGAGAAGGGAGGGCAGGCAGAGCTGTTGAAAGGCACATGGCATCGGACTGCCACAAACAACGACTAACAGTTAAATGTTGACAAAAAAAAAAAGGATGTTCATGATTAATTGGCATTTCTTTGGGGGGGACACACACACGACAATTTCATCATAGGCAAACATGAGTATATCGACAGTGTTTTAGATCCTGTGCAGTGAAAGAGGCCATGACCATGGCAGGGGTTAGAGTGGAGCTGGAAATTGTCCGTCTACAGTAGCTCCTTCTGGACCGCTCGACCCCCAAGGCCCACGATGGCGTCTGCGCACTAACTTACGAACTCCTTCTCAGACACAACAATTGCTACAGCAGGATAAGTGCTACACAGACATGGTCAAGCAGAGTGGGAAGCGGAGGAGGATGAAGATGAGGCCGGAAAGAGATCGGCGGCTGACGTCGTCTTTCGCTCGAACGGCGAGGAAGAGGGAAAAGACACAGTCTTACAAATTCACATGAAGTATGAATCGAAATTGCACAAGAGGCTGTTAGAAAAGTGAGACAAAAAAGGTGGGTTGAAAAAGAAAAAAAAGGAATTAGAGCAGATTCCGGTTGCCAAAGATGTTGTCAGGATCCACGTAGTCCTTGACAGACTTCAGTATTCCCATGCCAACACTGGAGACGGTCTCTCTCATCCACTCCTTCCGAAGTTTCCCAACTGAAAGTAAAAAAAAACAAAACAACATAACATAAGAAGAAGCGGGAGGAAGACGGAAAGAAAGGAGGGAAAAGAAAGGACTGGGCACGGCTGATTGCTCAGCGGGTTGCTTGGAAACCAATCAATCTTGCGAGTGTGAGTGAATAAACAGAAGGTGATAAATGCTTTTATTCAGAGAGGAGAAATGTTTTGCGTGGCATGATTTATGGAGCTCAGCAGACTATCACACTCATTAGGGTCCGTGTTCCCAGAGGAGGGGCCGGCTGGCCGGCGCGCGCCTGTCCCTCTCTCCCTCCCTCTCTTTCTCCCTCCCTCTCTCTCTCCCTCTCTGTTTCCTTCCTTTCTCACTCTCACTCTCTCTCCCTTCTCTCTCTTTCCTTTCTCTCTCCGTCTTTCTCCCTCTCCCTCCCTTCCTCCCTATCCTGTCTCTCCTCTTCTCTCTCTTTCCTTTCTTTCCCCCTCTCTCCCCTGTCTCTCTACCTCTTTCCCTCCCCCCCATTCTACTCGCTCCCAGATCAGACCCCTGATGCCTGGGGGGGGTACCTCTCTGCTACCCCCCCCCTCCCTACCTCTCTGCTACCCCCCCCTCCCTACCTCTCTGCTCCCCCCCCCCTCCCTACCTCTGCTCCCCCCCCCCTCCCTACCTCTCTGCTCCCCCCCCCTCCCTACCTCTGCTCCCCCCCCCTCCCTACCTCTCTGCTACCTCCCCCTACCTCCCTCCCTCTCTGCTACCCCCCCCCCCACTCCCTCTGCTACCCCCCCTCCCTCCCTCTCTGCTCCTCCCCTCAGATAGCAGCCTGGTGGGCAGGGGTGGCAGGGGGACACACTGTCCTCTGCGACGGTGGTTCTGGCTGGGTGCCCCGGCTCAGGGCTGGGTCCTGCCCTGGGGCCCAAACACGGCCAGACAGGCTCCAAATCTGGGGGGGTGAGGGTGTCTGGGGGGGTGAGGGTGTCTGGAAGGGGGGGGGGGTTAGCGAGAGCAGGCTAATGTGTCATTTTAAACATTGGGCACCACCTCCGTACCCCATGAGAGAGAAGAGGCACGACTGAAAGTGACAGTCTGCCCTTGACTGGCTGCACAGGACTGGATGACCATTAACTAGCATGGAACACTGTCCAGCAGCCTGCGCCACACTCCCAGACACAGCCACGTGAACCGTACTGTCCGAAACACCTGTTTCCAGGTGACTAAAGGCCCCCTGAGCTGCACAAGTCGTATCTGAAACCCGATAAAGCTGGCCTTCGAATGGAAAAGGATGAGGGGGAGGGAGGGGGGGGGGGGAGATACCACTTTCGTTATTTATTTACCTAGCACACCCACACACCTCCCTGCTTGATTGGTGCTGAAGCGTGCCAACCCCTCCGCGTTAATTGAGTGTGTTGAGAGAGGGGTTGTAGCTACCTGTCAGGGCATCATGGGAGATGGGAGGGCGCCATGTAATCAGACGCCAAGACCAGCGACGCTGAGCGCCGGCAGGCCGAGGGCTCCAGATGGAGACCAGCCGTGGGCCCCCCCTGTCTTCTGACAAGGCAGACAGACAAGGGGGCCACCGGGTGTGGGGGCGGGGGCCACGCCACACACACTCCCCCGATAGCGACAGAAGGGCCAGTCAGTCACCCAATCAGCCGATACTCTGTAACTAACTAAATAGCCTGCTCTCCCCCTCCCATCCTCCCCTCCCTCCCCCTCCCCTTGTCCCACCTCCACCCCCCTCCCTCCACCCAGGGAGAAGACAAAACAGAAGGTGCTGGGAGTGCATCATTGCCCCCATCACGGCGATAATTTACACATCTATCTTGTCACGTTCCCTCCTTTTCGCCCGCCATCGTCATCCATCTAGCGGGGGCCGGCTGGCACAGCTGAGACAGGACAGAGACACGGGGAGTGACTTAGATATGACGGGGGGGGGGACATGCAGGGCCTTGGCAGGCGAGTGTTCAGGGCTGCTAAGGGGAGAGTCTTCATCGACGAGAGCGGGGCTAATGAAGGGAAAGGAAGTGTGCTAACTTCCTCCTGCTGCTCCGTGTTCAGCGACCTGAGCGGCAGGGACTGAGTGAAACAGTCAGTGTGTGTGTCAGTCAGTGTGTGTGTGTGTAACTGAGCCAGTATAAAAGTGGGGAGTGACTGTATAAGTGAGTGTAGGTGAGTAAGTGAATGATTGAGTACGAGTATATACACGTGTGTGTGTGTGTGTGTGTGTGAGAGAGTGTGAGGTCTGACGTTCTGCAGAGACACCAGCTCGGGGGAGGTCTGGTCTCCCGGAGAGAGTGGAGGTCCAGGGTGGGGCCATCTCTCTACACCCAGACCTCTCTTTCGGCCCCTCTCTGTTTTGGCTCTCTCTTCGCATTTCCCTTTCCCCCTTTCTCTCTCTACTTCAGTCTCTTTCCTCTTCCCCTACTCTGTCAGCCTTCCCCCTTTTCCCCGCACGCACGCACGCACGCACACACACACACACACCTGCCTCCCGGTCTGCAAGGCTGTGTGGTGTTGACACATGAGGGTGAGAGGAGGAGAGAGAGGGGCTGAGCTCAGTGATGGTGGGGGGGCGGGGCTCGGGGCCTGGCTGGAGGGGGGAGGAGGGCTGGCTGGGGGGCGTGGGGGGGAGCCTGGCTGGGGGGCGGGGGGCTGCAGGGCAGGCCTGATGGATGGATGACTCTCAGAGAGATGGATGGCAAGCAGCTCTACTCTCCTGCAACGCCGCTGACCTGGTTAAGCAGTACATTTCCCTCTGCTCTCCAACAACACTGACAGGACATTCTACACCCAGCGTCTGAACTGGAAACGCACCCCTGAGATGGGGGGGCCCTAACGTTGACGGGACCGTTTCATACACATTTCAAAGACTGTCTAGGGTAAGAGCACACACACACACACACACACACACACACAGAGAAAACAATTAAATATAACTTATTCTCCATCATAGTCAGCAGTGGACTGCTGAGAGTAGATGGAATTCGAACAAACCTGCCCCCTGCCCACACACACACACACACCTGAGTCACAGCCGGGTGTAAACACAGGTTACAAAAATGTATATTTCCCGCCGCGCCCTCCCACCTCCCCTCCCCCAGACTACATCTGTTTTCCTTGATACACCAAACCCAGCGAAACTAGCTCCATTTGTCAAGCCCTGATTGTGGGCAGACAAACCAGCCTGTTTGCGCCCAGATAGCAAGGCCCACTGTTATTAATCACAATTACAGAGTGGGGGGGCCCCACACGCACACACGCACACACACAGGAGCCGCATCAATATCCCTCCACCCCCCCTCCACCCCCCCCCTCCACCCCCCCCTCCACCCCCCCCCCTCCACCCCCCCTCCACCCCCAGGCTCTGTGATCAGGGTGGCCCGGCCACTGTTTGGAGGTCAGTAAACACAAGCTGATGACAGCCGCTTCACCTACGCCCGGGCCAGACACGGGCTCCTCCTTTTATTAGCCATCTTTTAATTTTGAACCCACCCCCCCCCCCCCAACCCAACCTCTCAGGAAAAATTGTGATTTCATATCACAGTACCGAGTCCCCCTGCATGCCGTTTTGGACAGGCGTGATGAATGGCCCGACGTGGTGTATGAAAGCGGCCAGGCGGATGGCAATATAGATAAGGCGGCCATTTTGTCTGGGCCTGATAGAGGCCCCCCCACCCTGTCCTCCCCCCTCCCCTCCCCTCCCTCCACCCTGTCCTCCCCCCTCCCCTCCCCTCCCTCCACCCTGTCCTCCCCCCTCCCCTCCCCTCCCTCCACCCTGTCCTCCCCTCCCTCCACCCTGTCCTCCCCCCTCCCCTCCCTCCACCCTGTCCTCCCCCCTCCCCTCCCTCCACCCTGTCCTCCCCTCCCTCCACCCTGTCCTCCCCCCTCCCCTCCCTCCACCCTGTCCTCCCCTCCCTCCACCCTGTCCTCCCCTCCCTCCACCCTGTCCTCCCCTCCCTCCACCCTGTCCTCCCCCCTCCCCTCCCTCCTCTCACGTCTCATTTGGCCGCCGCTGAAAACGAACAAACAGCCAAAGCGCGGCCATTTGTCAGCTGGGCGGTGGGGGGGGGGAAACATGTTTGGATTTGTGAAAGAAGCAATGAATGATCTCCTTGGACCAAATATATGTTTACAGAAAGGTTCTGTGCCTGCTCTCTCACTTGGACCCGCAAACCTAATGTACAGGGCAGTACGCCCCCTCCCTACCTAGTAGGCCTTGTGATGAAACAGATCCCACAAAGTACACAAGCACGCGTAGAGTGTGTGTGTGTGTGTGTGTTTGTGATTGGATGGTGGTTGTTAGGTACCTCCGTGGTGATGAGACAGGCTTCCTCCATTGGCCAGGATCTCTTCTCTGGCGGCATGCTAGGGACAGGGGAACAAGCCACTTCAACCGTCAACATTTCAAACCCATACGGACCGTGTGAGTATATCACCGTGAAGTTAACCCTGTGTAATAAACTCGGGGGTGTTGGTGTGTGAGGGCAGTGTGAGTTACCTCCACTTGTTCGTACACATGCACCGGTTCGGCCAGTCCTCTGTAGTTGAAGGCAAAGTAGAAATAGACACAGGCTCCAGCGTCATAGGTCTGGGTCACCCTGAAACCACCGCACAAACATGTCACCCTCACAGGATGAAATAAAGCATATTGTTTTTAGTTTTTTTTAAATGCATTATTGGTTTCCCCCCCTCTCTTCTCCTTGTGGAAATGATTTCTCCATGAACCTGTGAAGCCCCCTGGTTGTGGTTGAGCTAGCCAGTTTCACGACGGTAAACGCAATTTCTCCGCTGTAATTGGAGGGCGGTGAGAAGGCGTGAGGAGGCTGGGCCTCTCTTCTGAACCCCTGACCTCCATTCCCTCGCTCAAAATGAGCACCGGGGTCTGCCAGCTCTCATAACGTCACATTATCGGGACATTAAACGGCCATCAGCACGATCTCACTGGATCGTCCGAGCCACATTTCACGATTGTTCAGCGAGCAAGCGACTATGTGACACCCGACCATCCATTACAATATGGCCACACTTTACATGACTAAGGAACTGGGCGCTACATTCATTACTTAGGCGTGTCAGTTGTCACACGCGGTGAGAGATGGGAGACAACGCCAGAAGCCATTTGTCACGTTTAAAATTCAAATTGAATCGAAAGAGTCCAAATTGTCCACGTTAAAGATTTAAAATACGTGTAGAAAGGCAATCCATTCCTGTGTTTCAGACGGATTGGAGCTGGCTGCTCTCGCTCTCGCTCTTCTGTCCCCTGTGAGAACAACCTCTGCTCCTCGAGCCTGCTCCCTCACGCTCAAACACACACAGAGGTTAAACGGACAAATCAATCTTGTGACAGACGGCAGCCGGGAAATGAATGGCTGGAGCATAATCAGGCTGAGGCCTAATCTGTCCACTCTGAGCAGGGAGCAGTCTGTCTGTCTGTCTGCCTGCCTGCCTGCCTGCCTGCCTGCCTGCCTGCCTGTCTGCCTGTCTGCCTGTCTGCCTGTCTGCCTGTCTGCCTGTCTGTCTGCCTGCCTGCCTGCCTGCAGGGGTCCTAAGGTCTAGTCAGTCTGGTAGGTGAGCTACCTGCAGGAGGACAGGGCTGGGTACTGGACGCCCCTGTCTTTACACTCCCTGGTGATGCGCTCCTTCACGTTCCGGCAGATGTCCAACACCCTGAACACACAGACAGCAAACAAACAAACAAACAAACAAGCTGTGAATCAAACAAAACCATGTTGTTTTCAGTGATCAATGATGCTGTGGGGAAACATGAGCACGCCTACAGTGCGGCCTGACAGAAGGAGGTGTGTGTGGTGTGTGTGGGTGTGGGTGTGTGTGTGGTGTGTGTGTGTGGCTGGTGTGTGTGTGTGTGTGTTTCCCCACACTTCGACAGCAGTGAGCAGCCAAGGGGAGCACACGGGGACATAATGGGGAGTGCCGGGGTCGCCGTGAGAAGCTCTCCCTGGCGGTTAACGGCCATCAGCATCACACATGCGGCCCAGTGCAGAACAGAGAGGAGGAGGAGAGGTAATGAGCCAGGTATACATGCTCGCCTGCACGCCTGACATCCCCCGGTCTCCCCTATTGGGCAGCGTAAACACAGGGGCCCAGTATCCCTGTGGGTCTGATACACGGCCGCTCGCACCACGCCTCCGGGGCGTCACCGCTCGGGCGGCGTGTCGCGGTGGAGTACGGTGATGTCTCCCGGGAACGGGAGGGGGGGGGGGGGGTGAGCATGAGAGCAGGGAGGGTTCCCTCTCCCGGCGAGCGCGCATGGACTAGCGTCTCTGACTGACTCTGGCGCCGCCAATGCTAACAGAGAGGAGCCAGGAAGGGAGGAGAGAGAGAGGAAAAGAGAGACAGAACAGAGAAGAGACATTGGACAGAGAGAAACGAGAGAGAGAGAAACGAGAGAGAAACGAGAGAGAAACGAGAGAGAAACGAGAGAGAGAGAGAGAGAGAGAACGAGAGAGAGAGAGAGAAACGAGAGAGAGAGAAACGAGAGAGAAACGAGAGAGAGAGAGAACGAGAGAGAGAACGAGAGAGAGAGAGAACGAGAGAACGAGAGAACGAGAGAGAGAGAGAACGAGAGAGAGAACGAGAGAGAGAGAGAGAAGAGTGGGGGTGAAGAGAAGAGAGAGGCGGAGGTGAAGAGAGAGAGACAAGTGAGGGGGAGGGGAATGTCAGTTTAAACTGACTGTGTGGGAAGAGAGCCAGGAGAAATGCCCCCCAGGCCGCCTCACAGACACGGCGGCTAAGAGAGGACCATCCCCCACACGCTACTCACCTGTCCCACGGCACGGACGTCTCAAAGGACTCCCCGATCACAAAGTAGTCCATCCCCAGATCCTTCAGGGAAAACAAGAGAGGGAGAAATCCATCAGTGACTCACCAACGATTGATGGATGCAGCTAGCTGGGGAGTGGCAGGGCATGGTGTGAAAGGGTCTGGTGTGGACAAAGCAGCACAGGACACCGTGACCCTCCCAGGAGAACACAAACAGGAGCTCTTCAGAGGAGAACACAGTTAGGAGCTCTCCAGAGGAGAACACAGTTAGGAGCTCTCCAGAGGTGAACACAGTTAGGAGCTCTTCAGAGGAGAACACAGTTAGGAGCTCTCCAGAGGAGAACACAGTTAGGAGCTCTCCAGAGGTGAACACAGTTAGGAGCTCTCCAGAGGAGAACACAGTTAGGAGCTCTCCAGAGGAGAACACAGTTAGGAGCTCTCCAGAGGAGAACACAGTTAGGAGCTCTCCAGATAGAGCCTGACAGGATTCACACAGAGGATCTCCCGGGTCTTTGTCCCCCCCCCTCCCCCTGCCTCTCCTGTCATTACTCAGGGCTCCAGTCAGAGCCCTGCCCCCCCAGCCCCCCGCCTGTCACCCCCCAGAGAGAACAGCGGAGGATGACCCACCCGGAGGTAAGCGATGACGAAGGTCAGCATGTATCCCCTCTGCCCATTGTCCTCTCCGGCCGCCAAGCCCCTGGAAGCAGACACAAGGGGGTTAATATTTAACACTTCTTTATCCTGGTGCACGCCCCCCCCCCCCTCCTCCATCCCCTGAACACAGCTGCCAGTCAGTTCCAGAGTGGTCAGATCAATGGTGCCCCAAACCCCCCCCCAAACCCCCCCTCAGGTCAGCCCCTACATCCATCAACCACAGAGGATAATCAAATGTTCGTCCACTGCCCTAACTAATCAGGGTACGCTCATTAGGAAATCGTTTGATCGACTGGCCCTGCTTTCCCCAACAGTGGACGAGGAGCCCCCTATGAGGATCGCCCTCATCCATTAACCTCAGCCTGATAGGTTAGGATGATTTGTTTGAACTAACGGGAGGCCCAGCGGCATGGCGACACCTTCCCCTAACGACGGGGCTCTTAAATTGGTCCTGGGTGGAGCCAGGGGGGACTGTGGATGGTGTGTGTGTGGCTGGGCCGCGCTCGTCACACTAATACACAATCCATAAGGTTACACCCAGATCCACACACACACACACCTCTGCTTGTTTTAACGAGGGCCCGTTGTGCTGACGAGGAGCCTGGCGGCTGAAGTGGAGGGGAATAGTTCTCTGTGTTCCCCGATTCCTCTCTAATGGGGTGGACTGGTGGACTTCCTGTTGTGGAACTGGGTGCTTCCTGTGTAGCTCGGTGGGTAGAGCATTTGACTGAGGTGGCAGGTTTAAATCCCCCGTGCTGTACTTTGCTTTGGATAAAAGCGTCTAAATGGATCGGTTGTTAGTATTCCTGATGTGGGGGGCTGTACTAGCCTAGCTGGTGTGGAACAGGGATCTGGAAAATAACCATGGTTACCTGAAGCTATGTAATACAGGTGAACGTGGAAGAGAAACGAGCCCAGCTTAGCGGTTAGAGCAGGATTGAGGATGAAAGAGGAGGATGATCGAGGGGGGGGGAGAAGGATAGAGTGACAGGATGATCGAGGGAGAGAATAGAGGATGATCGAGGAGGAGGATGGAGGTAGAGGATAGATGGAAAAGAACCGTCCCTTTCTGACTGATAAGAACGTATTCAAGACCTCCATCCATCTACCACACAATCATTCAGTCACGGCTCCTTCGGCCTTCACCCTATCCCCCTACAGATCCGACCCCACCCCCCCCCCACTCAGGACACAGTGCCCCGACCCCCAGCCACCCCTCCCTCCCTCCCCACCAGCAGGCCTGCCAGGGGGGCAGGCAGGGGTGATCCATCACCGGGCTGTTTACGGTCGGCCTCTGGTCCCCCCCCCCCACAGTCTAAGCTCACACACCCCCCAACCATCTCGCCCCGGCACCCCATAACGCTCCCTCTGCCAGACGACCGGCTCCACCCCCGGCCGTCTGCTCGGCGCCGCGGACCTATCAGAGGACGCTTTCTCCGAGGAGGTGCTCTGTGATTGGCCAGTGACCCGTGTTCCAAACTGATCAAAGTTTTAAGCGTTTGGGGAAGCGAGGGGAGAACCACAAGACCGGTGTTCCAGACCCCAGAGAGGAACGTTCCGTGTGTGTGTGTGTGTGGGGGGGGGGGGGGAGTGTGAGAAGCGACTCACCCAAACTTGGCAGCGATGTCGTAAACTTGTTTTTCGTGCTGCAGGACCTTCTCGCGGTCCCCCTCGAACAGCAGGGTGGCGACGCACAATTGGTGGGGGTCGAATCCTTTGAACTGGGTTCAACAGAGACCAGACGCTGTAAAACTGTCTATACGGAACCAAATAAGTGGGGCTGGCACTGCAAATATATATATATATTTTTTTTTACCTTTGTAATGTAGAACGTCTTCAGCCCATCCACAAACGATGTGAAGATTGACGACACTTGAGGCTTCAACGCGTGGCCTGCCGAAACACCAACAGAAAAGGTCAACTCCCTCCCGTTCCAACGGCAAGCACACCTCTGTCAGTTTTGACCTACAGCTCCTATCATCTCCGCACACATTTAGCCCCACTTGGCGCGCCTGTGCCCTGCCCGTTTCCTCCAGCGTCGGATCAGGCCCATGGCGTCAGATTTATTTGGCTTTTTGAACAAAAGGAGGAAAATAAACGGCAACATTTGAATAACTTGTAAGTGGCCCAGTGGCTGCCCGCGACAGGGACTATAAATCAGGGTCTTTCCGAGGGGGAAGTGGGGATGACACGGCGAAATCAGTCTTCCTCACCCGCACGTTTTTTGATTTATTCCTGATTGGACACACAAAGCGCCCGCGGACCAGTGAGAACTGGAGTCTGGGGGGGGGCGAGGGGGGAGGGGACGCCTATCAATCACAGACGGAAACTCCCGGGCGTTGCCGTGGTGACTTAACAGTTCATTTATTTGGCTTCCTCCCAGGTCGGCTCATCACTTAGTGTCCTAATTGTCGCCGTTCCACGTGCGATCCAGGGTCTTCAAGTCCCCCTGCAGCCGACACACTCATTAAATAAATACTCACTGACCAGAACAGAGAATTAAACACGGGGTGAATCACACCCACTTCTTGTCTTTTTGTTGTTCAAGTTTCCACGCATGGCCTTAGTGCCCACGTCCTAAACACCCGTCTCATTTTTCATCAGACAATCAGGTAGCACAGCTGAACATTGCGCTCGCTGTCACGGTCTGACAGCCAGCTGTGAATACGTCAAGTCTCTACTCTAAAGCCCACATGACTCAAAGGGAGGACAAGGCACTAATAAGCCCAAGAAGGTATTATAAAAGCCAGGAGTTTTACTTATTAGCGAAAAACCCTAGTCGCTTTGTCTTGCCTACTTAATGCTAAGAAGTGCATACTGCATAGGAAAATATAGAGGCGCTAATGAGATCCCCAGAGAGAAAAGAACTTTACAAAGATCTCTGGGCGATGCCAAATACATTCCACCAGACCTCAAGAAACAACATCATAAAACTTCAATATGAGAGCTGCTTAATTGTAGCCAAGGTCATTTCTCACTGTGCCACTGCGGAGCGGGCGCAGACTGCTGTTTCTCGGCGCTGTAATGATCAAATGTATACTTCCTGGTACGCAGCAGAGTGGCGAAGGCCCGGATGTTGTGCCAGCCTCTCTCTTCACACTCCACTGCGCCGGAGCAAACCGTACTCATGCGCAGTGAGTAGAGGAAGGATATGGTTTGAGTTCACAAAAACTTTCATGCCCGCGCGCAGCCACGGTGCAACTTCCTCGGCCCGGCTGAGGTGGAGGACGGGAGATGTGACAGTTTCCTGACCAGTCAAACCAGGTTCCACAAAGCGACGGAGTGGACGCGAGAGAGAGCGCGTCGCAGCATGGATGACACGGATGCAAACGATGGAACATTGGGATTTGACGCTGCGAAAGGGCTGGGGCGACTCACCAAACTGAAACTGTTCGTTATCCATGAGCCGGATGGATGCTGGAGCACATCTCTGGAAAACAGGACACGCAAGTCATTTCACTCGCACAAAACAGACACAAGTGGGTGTAAAGTTAAGTTCGACCAAAGGCTTTTGAGAGAAAAAAACTAAACAAAAGACAGTCAACGAGGTTTCATAGTTAAATATAGAGCCGACTCTCTGCTCCCAGGAGGCTGTGAGGCCGAGGTCGATACCCTCGCGGTGAGCTCTAAAAAACACGACTCGTTTCTGGAGGTGGAACGAGCCGAGCGGCATTAATTTGTTGCGCGTATTCATCGATACCGGCTGCATCAGCACTGCACACACAGCCGCAGAGCAGAGACTAAAAGGGACGTTTCTTCATCGTGTTGAAACGTATTCCTCCTTAACACATTGGGAACCTGTCATTCACCGCTTGCCCCGCCTCTTCCCAGTACCATATTGATCAGCCCAGTCGATATAACTCCTTAGTCACAAACACATCTTTTGCGGTTATTGTCATGGAAATGAAGGTGAACCCATTATTGGAACCTCCCAATAGACGTTGGCTGACACCGTCAGTAACCAATAACAGTACTGTAGGTGATGACATCAGAGACACAGCCTTGTTTGTGTTGTAAAGGTCTCCTCTGCTCTGCTAAAATGAACTCGCTTAGCCTAGCCTAGCCTAGCGCAGTCGGGGCAATGTTGTTAGCTGGGTGAGGTTGGCCTGACGTAAACAGAGAGCGGGAGCTGTGTGCCTTTCCCCCCACAGAAGCAGCGGGGGTAGGGGGCACGGGTACCTGTTTGGCGACTTGTCTGAGGCAGGCCACGCCCTGCTCGAAGCAGGGGAACACCACAGAGCCGTACTTCTGGTACTCCGGTACCGGGCGGATCTTCATGGTCACCTCCGTCACCACGCCCAGCATACCTGCACAGGGACACACACACACACACGTCAGCTGGGGGGAGGAGAGAGGGAGTTCCCCTTGGCTTCCCTCTGGCGGACAGAAGGAGGGCAGAGAACCACAGGCCCCAAACCTGTCGTGGTGACCCAGGCCAACATTCCACCCCTGGGATCCAGTTTCCTGCAAGCTCAAAGGAGGAGGGCCAGGCTAGATTTATCAGGCCTGGCTGGAGGGAGGTAAAGCAGAGCCGTATCAAAGGGGGCCAACATGAAGAGGGCCCTCGGGGGGCCCCAGTTGGCCTCCCTGACCCTTCAGAGTATCAACTACATGTCTGCTGCTACTAGGCTCATGTTCCAGGTTCATTTACCTGTGTGTGTGTGTGTGTGTGTGTGTGTGTGTGTGTGTGTGTGTGTGTGTGTGTGTGTGTAATCTCCCCCACCCAGACAAGAGTTGTCTGGTACAGCTCTCCTGCCCAATGACCACATTAGTCGTCAATTTAGAAGCGTGTTTCTCAGACAACTACAACAGGAGCCAGGGAGAGCTGCGGATTGTATCTAGGAGGAAATAAACTGCGTCATTAGCTGGTGATTCGGGGTGTGCGGGGAGGGTTGGAGGGGTGAAACATGCCTGGCGGAGCAGAGAAGGGATGCGTGTTAACCGCCGTCGTGCTGAAAACAGGTGAACACCGACAGGGAGCTAGAGAGGTAGCGCTGCCAGCGACTGTGCTCTCCAAGCTCCCTCGCAAACACCGCCGCTCACAAACTGCCTCAGCGCAGTACAGCGCTGCGGGGACACTAACGACACGTTCGTCTTAACGATTTCCAGTAAACAGTGATAACCCCTCGTCGTAAAGAACTTTCAATAAAACTATCATAACTCGGCAAACCCACTTCATCATTCCGAGGGAGGGAGACCGAAATGGGAGCTTTCGATAGCGTCTCGCGCGTATATAATTACCAAAGACATTAAAAGAAAACAGATGCCTTGCTAACGGCTTTGTAAATGTTTATGAATCGCAGCTAAATCAAGACCAACCCTACTCAAGCACAGTCAGGGTACAACGGTGCCAAATGCCATTCTTTCAGTGTGCGGAGTTTCCTTCTGTCTAGCGTCATGTTCAAATATTCCACCGGGAAATGAACAACGTTGTGCAACATTCTGCAGCTTAAATAACTGAACGGACAAAGAGGGGGTGATGGAGAGGTAAATAAAGGCAGGGGTGTCCTGTGCCTAGATTGGTAGTGGAGGCAGAGTGAACCAGTAGGAGGCAGAGTGAACCAGTAGGAGGCAGAGTGAACCAGTAGGAGGCAGAGTGAGCCAGTAGGAGGCAGAGTGAACCAGTAGGAGGCAGCGTGAGGCAGTAGGAGGCAGTAGGAGGCAGTGTGAGGCAGTAGGAGGCAGTGTGAGGCAGTAGGAGGCAGTGTGAGGCAGTAGGAGGCAGTAGGAGGCAGTAGGAGGCAGTAGGAGGCAGAGTGAGCCAGTATGAGGCAGAGTGAGCCAGTAGGAGGCAGTGTGAGGCAGTAGGAGGCAGAGTGAGCCAGTAGGAGGCAGAGTGAGCCAGTAGGAGGCAGTAGGAGGCAGAGTGAGCCAGTAGGAGGCAGTGTGAGGCAGTAGGGGGCAGTAGGGGGCAGAGTGAGCCAGTAGGGGGCAGAGTGAGCCAGTAGGGGGCAGTAGGAGGCAGAGTGCTCTCCTCCCTGACCAGCTGACATCCCTCCAGCCAGGATTATCTAGAGGAGATCAGCTCAGAGGACAGAGCGCCACCATGAAGACATGAGGAGGACCTGAGGGTAGGAGTGTGTGTGTGTGTGTGTGGCTTCACACATCTGCCCAGCACTGTCCATGGCTGAGAAGCCTTGGGGTAAAACACCAACAGATGATTATGGATCGTTCCAATCACACTATAACGGCGTGTTGCTGTGGAGGACATCAGCATTCAGGCCCCAACAAGGTCAGGGAGATTGGGGGCGACCCTGGCTGGGCTGGTGAATCAGATATGAGGACAGGCTTTGTAGTGGTTGCTAATGACGTTCATGTCTTCCCTTGAAGCAGGCAGGGGGAGGGGGGGGGGGGTTTGATCTCACGGCTGGGGTGTCGGAGCAAAGTGTCAGTGTGGAGGGAGGGAGGGAGGGCCGGTGGAGGCGCACAGGGAGATATTCTAATCACACCCAGGAGGGGGCGACCCCCCACAAGCATGGGCAAGCAGTAAGCCCACCTACAAACACACACACAGGCCCACACCCTCCTCCCAGAGACCCACCCCCTCCTCCCACACCCTCCACCCAGAGACCCACCCCCTCCTCCCACACCCTCCTCCCAGAGACCTGGCTACCGACACAAGCCTGGGAGACAAACACCACAAGCCTGTACCGTGTCTGCTCAACACAGCACCGAAGCAAAGGTCACATAAAAAGGGATGATTTGACTTGATGGAACACCCTCCCCTGTCCGCAGACAGATGTGCATTAACCATCCATGGAACACCATTCTAATGAGTACAAATGGAGATCTCTGTCCCGGTTGCTGCATAGGCAGTGAGCAGATTGCAGAGTTTTTCAGGGGGCAAACAGCGAGTTTGTACCCACATCTGTTTAACATGACGGTGCCAAGCTTCCCTCCAGCTTCTCGTTATGTGGGGGGGAACTGGCATATGGCAGGATTCTGTGCGGGCCTACACAAGGACAGGGCATGTGGGGGAGGGGGAGAGGGGGGGTGATGCCCCTCACCAGCAGCCTGGTCGCTGAGGCGGTTTCCCACAAGCCCTAGTTAATGTTCACCTGACAAGCAGTGTGAGAGCTAGCCTGGTGCTGCTGCCCTGATAAGCAAGCATGCAACACACACACACACACACACACACACACACACACACACACACACACACACACACACACACACACACACACACACACACACACACACACACACACACACACGGGAGGGGGGGGGAGGTTCGTACCCTCAGAGCCCAGGATGAAGTGGTGGATGTCAGGCCCAGTGGACATGCGCGGCCCCTGGCAGCTCTTCTCGATCACTCCTTTAGGGGTGACCATCTTGACGTGGACCACCTGCACAGGAACACAGCAGCCGTCACTCGCTGATCTGAAGCACCAACACAGAGCAAACCGAACGCCAACATCCAGGCTACTGCACACCTGGGCCACTTCCAGGTTCACAGGCTGGAAACGGTGGTGACATCATGGGCCAAGAAGTCAAAGATTGATACGCTTGAACTCTTTACAGTGAAAAGTGAGGTTTTCGGTTTTAAAGCACATATGTTTGAAAGTGCATTTGAACAATGCTTCATTTTAGCGGGGGAAGCGGACTTTATGAAGCAGTTATGCCGACTACCAGAGTGGAGGCCAACCTAGTTTAGCCAATCCAACCCTAAACTGCAAAGTCAGGGGAGGAGGGAGCCTGGGGAGGAGGGGGCCAGGGGAGGAGGGGGCCAGGGGAGGAGGGGGCCAGGGGAGGAGGGGGCCTGGGGAGGAGGGGGCCAGGGGAGGAGGGGGCCAGGGGGGGAGGGGGCCAGGGGAGGAGGGGTCCTGGGGAGGAGGGGTCCTGGGGAGGAGGGAGCCACAGCACTTACCAGGTCCTCAATGTTTCCATAGATGTTCTTCTTCATGCCTGAGGCCCTGGTGGCCACCCAGCCTCCCAGAGAGCTGAACTCCATGGAGTCAGGCTCGTGGCCCGTGCAGTAGCCACTCTCGTTGAGCTGAGGGGAAACAGGAAAAGTCACAAAAAAATATATATATTAAAACAGTCGATTCAAAAACACCGATCAGCATTCATAGGCGCACTCCAAACTCAACGGCTTGACAAAAACGCTCGCTACTTTAACTCGACCGAATTCCTCCCGTCGTCGTCGTTGGGCGTAACTGCGGCCTCGTTAGCGTTTTACGCTCCAAACTCTGCCCTTTATGACATCATGGACTTTTACAACCGCCCAAAATAAACCAACCGCTAAGAAACGTGACGGAGGGGCGGGGGTTAGCTCGTTGTCTCGTCGTCGTCCCCCCCCCCCCGGCCTGGCTCACCCTAACGGCTTCTCTCATCCAGGTGACGGTAGTGTAGCGAAGCCTCGCTTTATTCCCCTGCTCCCCCGGCAGGCGGCTTTTTAACGCGCTGCCATCTGTCCAGTCACGCGGGGCCGTGGACGCGTGGAGGTGCGGCCTGTTTGGGATGGCGCTCACGCCCTCCTGCACACCAGCACCGGCTCCATTCCTCTGCATGAGCTTGATGGGGCCATCTGCTCGCCCCCCCCCCCCCCTCCCATCTACACCAATACCCTTCACTACTCCGCTGTGGAGGCCAGCCTTGCCCCCGGCCTCTCCTACAGAGCCCTGCTCCCAGCCTCTCCAGCCCTGCCCCAGAGCCAGGCTGGGGAGGCCGGGCCTGTTGGACACCAGGTGAAGCCTACAGCTGTCTGGTAGCTGAGCTGTGGTAACTCGGCCTGGTAGCTGAGTCGTGTTAACTCGGCCTGGTGAGTTCAGACCACTCCTCGACCCTGAACACCGACGTACTGTTTTTCGACATACTTCTGATTCTTTTCTCTTTTCTGCTGTGCGTTCCACGCGCACTATTTGTATGTCGCTTTGTATTCAAGCGGCTGCCAAGGAAAATAGAAAAGGATGCGACCGCCAACTCAACGCAGCTCCGTGCATTCTGGCTGTTTATGGGAGATGGTTAGAAAGTGGTTTAGGTGTGTGGATGCTGACACTCACTAATCTCTCCAAATCCTGTCCGATGATGCCAGCTTCAACATGGGCAGTTAAATTCTTCTCGTCGATCCACAGTATTCGGTTCTGCAGAGAGGGGGGTGAAATTCATGAAGAAAAAGGTTGTAAACTTTTATCGTTTACGCAACACAAACACACAAAGTCAATTCTCTTCTATGGCACGGGGCCTGACGTGGTGGGTTTAAACTCCACACATCTGATTCAGGTTAGAGGGGGAGGAATTTCAACACACCATAGTCGTATCGGCAGCACCAACACATGGCTATCCTCGCTGTTCTGCAAAACTGTCTTCCCTCCCTGAAATACTACCACCAAATATATCCCAGGCTCGAAAAGACTGAACAAAAAACGGCACAAAAGTTGCGATATCTTGAACAGTAGATCAAGAGGTCCAAGGTTCGAATCCCCCCTGCGCCATGCTCCGCGTTGGATAAAAGCGTTTGGTAAATGTATATAATTAATATTGTTCTTTTAGGGCAAGATGCGGGGTTGATGTTGCTGTGGTGTGTGTGTGTGTATCAGTAGCCTGTTTCAGTAGTGTGATGCACTGACTCATGCAGGTTTGCTAAAGGTCACCCCCCCTTCATCACTCGCTCCCATAAACCCTCATCCCAGCGTGAGCGCGCACACACACACACACACACACACACACCTGCCATCAATCTCTCCGCTCCAGTAATAAATAGTCTAATGCTGTCCTGCTGTGCCTTTCATGTGCCTGGCCCTGGCCCTGTGCGACCCCTGACCCTGACACACGGCTCCCTGGTGCCGATGACGCCCCCGGCCACGCCCAGCATGGCCCTCGCAGTGCCCGGACGGGTCGTATATCAGCCTGGCGCGGCCCCCCCCCCCCCCGTTCGGCAGAACTGGGTTTACGGTACTGTGGGGCCTCTCGCGTTGAAGTGAATGCTCCGGAACGACGACCACACGACCCTGGTCGTGAGGGGAGCCGTGGTCTGCCGCTGGAGGGTTCAGAGAGGGGAGCGCGTGTCGTGTGCAGCTCTCCTCTGGGGGGGGGGGGGGGGGGGTGAGTGACAGGGGGGTACCCACCATCTGGGAGGTGTCCAGGGAGACGATGGAGCGAGTCTCCTCGGGGGGGCACTCTAGAGCGCTGGAGACACTGGTCCCACCTGGGAGGGGGAGGGGGGTGAAAGATGAGGACAGGATGGGGGAGGGTAGGGAGGGAGAGATGAGGGTGGAGGTGAGGAAGGGGGGTGTGGTGGGAGTGAAAAGGGGGCGTTTCCATGATCGCCACACCACTTCACTGAAGATATGTAATACGCTGAGTGATAACATTGCTTTGCCACAATCAGGCACTTACCACCAAATGGTATGAGACAAACATTGTGCTTGCAGGCCAGCTCCACAATCTTCACCACGTCGTCATGACAGCCTACGGAGACAGAGAACACAATCGTTGCAGCACACATCGACCGAAAGCCAGTAAAACCATGCAACGCCGCACATAAATTTGCATTAGCAAGATGACGGGAGTGCTCATGTGGCAAAGGAAATAAGCAACGCCACATGAAGCTGGGTCTTGGGGAGGCAGTAAACAGTCATGAGGCCCGGGGCGATGAGAGTAGAGAGACAGGCAGATAGGCAGGGGGGGCTTCCAGGGAGAGATGGCCCAGATTTGCCCAGGGCGGTCTTACGATGGAGCCAGAGAGCATGAAGACCAGGGTCCCTGAGGAAGAGGTCGATACCGAGAAGCTTCTCTCGCTCTGGCCAATCACGGCCCCCACCGACCTTCCATCTGGGGGCGGGGGGGCAGTAATATCCACCTACATAGACACGCTTCACCGGGCACAAGCAGTCTTACGGGCCAATGAGAAACACCTCGACTCAAACCCGCCCCTGCCGTCCAATCAAAACAACAGGGCTTTGAGGCGAGGATAACAGACTAAACCCTGCTACAGATCTACGACCACGACCAAGGGGTAAGCTGACAACTCCCCTTTTCGCACCACGGACACAGGAACTGAGTGAGTGAAGCCACACTCGAAAAGGGGCATTTGAGAGAGCAAAAAAAAAAATCTGTGGAGCTTCCCCCCTCACTTCCACCCCCCATCCTGGATGCTGTTACAGGGTCCGGGTGATTTGCTGGCCGATTATGAGCCTGCTAATCAAGTTTCAGCCACCAGTCAGCACTCATTTGCATGATGAAATAGCGCCGGGTCTGAACGGCAGCAAACCAATCCCAGCGTCATAATTCATGGGCGTGGGGCGCCATTGGGAGCGCGGGCGTGTCAGGTGTCACATGTCGTGTGTCCCCCCCCCCCCCCGGCGCTTCTTATTAACATTCCCCTCATACATATTAATACTCCCACACCTCGGCAGAGATTAACCCTTTAAATCACCCCGCGCCCTGAGATGAAGAGTGTCGCCACGGAACTCACTTGGCCACGCCACCATGTCGGGGGTCCGGCCGACGCGACCCTCCCGGAGGGCGAAGATCTCGTGCAGGCAGTGCCCTGTGGACGACAAGAACACACGCGTGCGGGTTTGAGTCCCGGTGAGATGCGTGCCGGGAGTGACGCGCCTCTCCTGCGGGGGGGCCCCTCTGGGGGGCCTTCCCAGAATGCCTCACCATGGGCCCGGAACACCCGGTCCTCGGCGTCCAGGGAGAAGGGGACGCCCAAGGACTTGAGTTCATCCACGAAGGGCTGGTTCAGGGAGGGCGGCTGCACAGAGCTGGCATTCAGAACCGGCTGGAACAAAGACACAGGGGGTGTGTGGGGGGGGAGAGAGAGTCATGAAGCAACTGCTGTCGTCGTCGTGGTGATTCACGCATGGGGTTTGAGGGTTTGGCCGGCGGTCGACGCTCACCATCGCCACGTTTTTATGCTGCATGCTCGTGGCAAACGTCTTCTCCATCCACTCCCTCAGACTGGGCAGGATCATCCCACTGAGGCTGTACCTGGGAGAGGGAGCAGTTCACAACACACGTTACTTCCTCACACAAGACCACTTCTGGGACCAAATAAGACCCCCATCCCCCCCCCCCCCCACACACACTTGGATTCTTGGCATTTCGTCTGGGAGTCGCCGCGGGTTAGCATTGCAGCGGGTTAGCATTGCAGCGGGTTAGCATTGCCGCGGGTTAGCATTGCCGCGGGTTAGCATTGCCGCGTCCGTCATGGGTTGGGAGTGTGTGCAGCTGGTGTCGGAGGAGGTTGATAGGCGGGCCGGGCGACAGCGCTGGCCGTGCCATCGCCACCTCGGCCTGTATAAGTGAGCTGCTGGCACTGTGACGACCAGCCCATTAGGGGGACTGTGGTGTGCCTTTGTCCAGCAGACCATGATACACAGCCCTTCATGAAAAAAGCCTCTGTCATAGAAGGTTCTGGAGGAGGAGGGGAGGAGGGGGAGGAGGAATTTCTCTCTGACTTTCACTCCTCCCTCCAGTGTCCTCCAAGTCGTCTCGTCCGACGACGTTTCGTCTGAGGAAACGTGACAGAAGCCACGCAGACGCCGTTTGATACAGCTTACAGCTTCCAAGAGGGAAAAACCATTTGCTGTGCAACATCCTGTACCATCCAAGCCATTACTCAAAACCCAGACACCTCGATCTGGGCGCCTTGGCTTCTTTTTGATTCCGACAGGCAGGGCTGTCCGTTCATAAGTCGTACATCACCCTTACAACTAAAGAGGAAGAGACAAAGAACAATAACAGGCTGCCTCCCCCCTCTGCCTCCCCCCTCTCTGCCACCCCCTCTCTGCCTCCCCCTCTCTGCCTCCCCCTCTCTGCCTCCCCCTCTCTGCCTCCCCTCCTCTGCCTCCCCTCCTCTGCCTCCCCTCCTCTGCCTCCCCTCCTCTGCCTCCATCATGCCAGACAAAGATAAAGCTGTAGAACAGAGGTTGACGGCTGGCCAGATGACAGAGCGATCCATTCTGGTGCCTGTGCCAATTGAAAGCCTGCTCAGTCACTTCACAGAATGGAAACGTTAGGCTGTGTTTCTCTACACACACACACACAGAGAGATGGGGGGGGGGGGATAAAAAAATAAACATTCATAAGTGATCCACATAATTCAACGCGCGTTGCGTTTCACTTCTCACTCGTTTGGGGGAAATTGAGTTGTCAAGTCAACACATTATCTGTCCAACGCAACCAGGGGATTTTTCAGACGACTGATTATCATGCTGTTTGACCTTCTCCGATGTGTTTAAATGTTCTCTGCAGATGCCTGCCATTAGATGGCAGTAGCACCACATGGATGGGGCTGGCCGGGGGGGGGGGGGGGGGGGAGTTCCTCAAAGGCATGAGGTGTGGAGATACATGATATCTCCACTCAGACTCACTTTGTCTCCCAGTAAGAGAAAGTTTACAGGTCAATGTACCATGGAATTGAATTGTGTAAGGGTGGGGGGGGAGGGGGGTATTTTTCTTAGTGGTATTAATAAAGTCAGTGTGAGATCTCATGGTTTAATAATGTTCAGTTATACCAGGGTTCGACACCTGTGTAATGCATACATGAACGTTGCAAAGCAAAAGACGGTACCTTCTGCCGGTGAATTCCGCTTGGCCTTTCTTGTTGAGGATGAATTTGGAGTCACTGTAACCCCAGCCATTCCATTTCATCACTTCCTGCCTGTGGGAAAACAAGAACCCGGTGTCAAGCAAGTTCACCGTGTGTGAACCCTTCTCAGACCAAGACAGGACACTCGGCTCAGGCAAACGCCACACACACACAGTCCAAGGACCAACTTTATCCAAAGGCTGCATGGCCTTGCGTATCCAGACACCGCCATCATCCCAGATATCGGGACTTCCTTCCGCAATCTTTTGTTTTGGATCTCTTTAAACCCCCCCCCCAGTCAAGGACGAGTGGTGTCGAACTTTGCCCTGGATACACTGTGTCTGTTGCCAGTGTTCAGCCTCGGGGACAGCCGGCAGGGACAGCGAGAGCACAGTGTTCCCCCGGGCGACCGCCGTTCTCCTGTGGCCGGGGCACAGACGGCAACCACAGTCCCCGTTACCGTGGTAACGTTCGCAGGATGGCCAACCCGGTTCCTTCCAGACGACGTTTCCCTAACCAGCAACCACCTATGCTGACAGGGACTGCTTATCAGTGAGCATTTGCTGTTGAGCTCACACAAAGGAAGAAGACTCGAAAGGAACCACAGTTATTATTTGTAATAATAGCCATATCATAGCCACTCCTTGCCATAACATCTTCATAATTCAAGGCACACGAGAAGTCTTGTATGCTAACAGTGTAGCGACAAAAGTTATGAGTGTTTGGCAAAACTTCTCAGGCCTGTAATTTACGAGTGAGAATGAGACAGCGAAATGCTTTTCATGCCACTGTTTGATCTACAGTCAAAGCCTGGTGTGATGCATTGGGGTGTGAGCACGTCACCAAACATGACATCATGGCTGTTGGAATTCAAATACTGTCTACAGCCGTGACCGGTTCAGGGGTGTACTGAATATTTATCTAGGTGAACAGTGTTTATAGTTAAGGATTCAGGCCTGAATCTCTCAAGTCTGGCTTCTAAACAACCATTCCAAACAGTTGATTTCACGCTATGATGCTCAAGGAGCAAACATGATGCCAAATAACTTCCAGGTGACACTGGAGGGAGTTTGACCCAATTCAGCTGGGCACACAGATGCCAAAAGGCCTGCCTACAATATCACATGCCAAATACTAACATACTCTGTAATGAATGTATATTTTTCAAAGATTTAACTTTACACTCAAATTAAGAGGATATTACATGTGAGGGAAAAAAGCAAAATAGGCCTAGAAGTATCTGTCTAGTAGTCTCTGACTATTAGACCTTTCTGTTTGTAAATAAACCCTTCTGATTATTGATCAGTTGTGCTTTCTTTATGGACTATTCATAGCCATTCACCTGGGATCAAATCTGTTAAATGAAGAAAAGTGTAAATATATTTCAACACTAGCTCAGGCATGCATAATCTCTCATAACCTCCCAAGTAGCCACAATAACTTTGCTCAAAATATTAACTTTTATAAGTCAACTGTTACCTTGGGTACAACTCAAGACGAAACACGTCTCAAACTCCATAACCTCTCTTAATCAGAGCATCAGGTTGACTTGTGATCAAGTTTCGCAAGGCCATTTGTACAAACTGTTGGTAAATTCAGATATGTAACTTTGCACTGAGGTCATTGCTTTATCTGCTTTATGACACTAGATGTCAGTACACCGTGAGAGGGAACTTGCCCCGCCTGAAAGGAGCAGATTTTTTCGCAACCCTGTTTGAGAGTCAGGCCACCAAAGCTCTTGTCCAATCCGATCACAGTTTTATGGGGGAAAGTTGTAATCCTACCGGACGAACTTTCTCCGTTTCTCCTTTGTTAATGCTTACTATTTTACCAATGAAAGGGAATACGTGTCCCAGAATGACCCATATTAGCAACGGAAAACAACCACATATTCGTTGCTTTTGTTATGGATATGATAAGACAATAGGGCGTCAAAGTATCTTGGCAACTAGGCTGGCAAACTTTAAAAACATTCCTTAGCCTGACGCACTAATAAGCTGGCCTCTGTCAACCGGTACATGACTAACCGGTCAAAAATGGGCGGAAATATTGAAATGTAGGCTATCGACGTCTCTCTATTCCAGCTTGTTTCTGAATTATTGCATTACAGAAGACTAATTAAAATACTTTCCCCTCTCAACAACATATCGATTTCGTTTGATAGAACTAGTCCTATTTATCGATCAAAAATGATGTGTTACCAAACCACGTCTTTGCCCACCCGCCGCACCCACTTATGAATGAATCGCATTCAGAGTAGCCGCTACCAGCAAAGCTAGCGGGCCAAGTTTTAAAGCTATGAAGCAGTGCTTAAATGTGCTACGGCAGTCTAATTACACTAAGACGACAGTGGACTGTATTCAGTTACTGTTGTGACTAATTATGCATGCCATTTAAACTCTTAGCTCACAATGCAAGCTAATAGCTAGCAGACGGACACATGACAGCGAGAGCTCTCCATCATCATAGCCTTTACCTCCTCCTCGGCAACGTCTTCTGTGTGTTGGCAACATCTGATCTGCTTTCTTCAGCTTTGCACTCCATAGCAACGATCCCCGATTCATCGTACGCAGGTCTCTGTAGATGTCCAGCGATTATTCTCAATCTTTGCTGTGCAATTCGTTGCACCTCGGAGCTGCCGCCGCTGCTGCTACTTGACGCCATGCTGCTTCCGTGTTTGTGAGGGGGGGAGGCAGCGGCTGTCAGAGGTCAGCAGCGAGGATATGAGGTACATTGTAACCGGATACCATCGGGTAATACGGGAATTGTATTTAATGTGTCAGGAACATTACCAGATTGGTTACATTGCTTATCTGTATTGATTCCACCAATCTGAGCAGGCCACTTTTTACAATGTAGCCTAGCCTAATATCACTCGTTCTTCACTTTTAATGCACATTACATTTCTGCCTGAATATTTGAATTGTGTCACTTTTAGTACACGCAGGGCTTTGTATGCATTTATGATAAAGTTTGGATTAAACAATATATTTTAATATTAGTAGACAGTTATTTTCGTAGGTTTTGCCTAGAACTTGTAGAGGCCTACATTTTGAGGGACTGTGTGTACAGCAAAGTAGTTTCTATGTTTAAGTGATACGTTGCTTTCACGTTTGCCTGGTAGAAATTACACCATAATGTAGAATAATTTGCTACCGTCTCTGAAGCTAAATTGACCATCCAATACAATATGTTCATACACCAAGCTTTATTAAATTTTTCCATTAGGTCAAACATCAGAGAACATCAGTCAGCAGAACAATATGAAACAACTAAATCGGAAACATGACATTTAGGTTTGTACAACCAAAACCACACACACACACACACACACACCAACCTTTACTTTACACTGTAGGGTTAGCAGGACCAAGTGGTTGTGTGTTTACCTTTCCATCGCACCGCTCTGTTGAGTCATGCAGGACTGCTGAGTCCATATGGTTCTGTGTGTTCTTACTAAATATGATGCAACATTCTTCAAAGGCATTCTACAACTGCAACTTTCATCCAAACACGGTCATTTCAACTGTAGTGCAACAATAGCGTAGTTTGGACATTAGCCTCTGTGTCTTTATTGTCATAATTAATGCAAATGTAAACACATGGGAACCGACCGGGCACCAAACTTTATTCTCAGAAGAGCAACTCGGAAACAAAAAAGATATGTGTCGCTTGTGAATTATTTCGTCACTGTCCAGATGTTTTTTCTATCCCTCAGGCCAGAACCAAACTCCCAAAACAAAGTTCTGTAATGCACTGACTGCAAACAACCAGAGTCTAAGTGTACCACAGAACTTTACTTGGAAAGCCATAGTGCCACATCACAGGTTACTCCACTGTGCAGACCATCTCCACCACTCATTTACCTGCGACTCTGTGCACAAAACAAAAGAGTGGAAAACATGTCAATAATACATTCACATTGTTGTCTTTTTATAGAATCTCACTGATTTCAGAATGCAGGTTTTAAAGTGGAAAATTATATTTTTTAATTTTAATTTTTAAAAGTTTTTTGATAAAACTTTATTCAACTGTATGAAAGCACGTAAGGAAATAGGAAAAGGTGCAAAGGGAACTGCAAAGGGTGGACAGCTGGATCTTTTTGAGCCTATGACACCACAGTCTGTAATCTGAGTGGGGCCTACCTGTTGGTGGAGACTTGAATGGACTTTCACTGTCTACCTCCAGCCACGACCTCCTAAATGGTTTCATATCAAAATATTAGGCTACAGTAGGCCAGGGAGCATGAATACCTTTCACTAGTGTTTACTTTTACAGTTCAACCTTGACAATCTTCAAGGGTGTAAAGTTAAAAAGCAGGTCAGTCTGTGAATGAAAAAGCTGACGTGTCTAAAGGTCCCAAATTTGGAAGCATGCTTTCTTTCTGCTAATCTTTTTTACACAGGGGGTAGCCTAATGCATCCACATGTAATTTGTAACTTTCAACTTGTTATTTTATGTTATAAAATTGCTGACAGAATTTGAATGAACGAAAAGAAAAACGTATAAAATACCATCACGATTAAACAACGATATTTTGTTAATAAACAAACCCATTGTATGAGCTTGAGGTCAGTTTTGAGAACTTGATCTTACGTTGATTGTCTCGAAGTTTCAAAGTGCAAAATCCAGCTAGTGGTTTAAAAGAATGGTACAAACAGCATGGTGCCCAACGACAAGATTATGTCATAAGACAAACAATTACATTAAAGCTATACAGTTAGGTGCTTTTAATAAAAATACTATACCTGAGAGAAGTGGAGGCAGTTAAAAGGGGCCAGCTGCAATCCAGCACGAGGGCAAATGGATCATAAAATGCAAAAGCAGCAGGCTGTGAAGGATACTGAACAAACTATCAAGAAAGACTGTAGTTTTCTTGGCTTCATTTAGCGGTTGACGTCCTTCTTTGGAACCTGCAGTACACTGTTTGTAAGGTGCCTACACGTCGCCTTTACTTCTTCTAACAGCCTTGTGCAGTTCAGTCTGCAGCTGGAAGAATGTCGACGTGGAGCTGCCAAACGTGAACGCGTATTCGTGAGCGCGCGTAAGAAGAAAAAAAAAACTCTTTTTAGTGTAATTTCAGACAGTGGGGACAGTGGGCTGTTCTGTAGGTAAGGTAGAGAGGTAGAGGTAGAGTGAGGTTCTTTACAGATACGTGTCAGAGTGCATGGGACAAAGCCCACCTCATTACCTAGACATCTTTCAGACGCTGGTTAATTGCATGGTGCAACGGTGTCAATATATTTCTTGCATTGAGGCGCCAGAATGTTTAGAATAGTTCCTGGTTTTCAATAATCCATTGCGCTTTCTAACAGCGGGCAGCACATTGCATCTGGCACATTGTGGAAAATCTTGAGAAACGCTTAGCAAGCAATACTACCAGTTTTACTGTTTCTGTGTAGGCTAATTTCATATGAAGAAATTGCCATTCAGGACTGTGCAAAGACAACAATAATAAACACTTCCAGGCCTCGAAAGTTCTTGCTTTGTAGCTCATGTTTCTGCTAGTCATCCTATTTTTCGTTTGTAATTTAGGTGAGATGCACGATTGTTGAAATTCAGAGGCAGCGCTTAAGGCTCCGGGCCTCTGTGCATGTAAAGGAGACAGCCGGAAGAGGTCGCCATGCAATAAACTAACTTTCAGGTTTGTCAATGTCAAGTGTCGTTGTGATATCAGTGGTCATCTTCAGCATATCTTTCTTATATCTTACTGCTTGTCCGTCAAGCGTTTTTTAATGTACATAAAGTTTGTGGACATATTATTTGGGTTCAGGTTAGCCTACTTGTATTTTTTGGTATTGAATAAGAAAGAGTAGCCTATGACCGAAAAAAAGGCTAGAGAGTCTGTGTAACAACCCTGACATTTGCTGTAAAACACAGACTGTTTCGTAAAGTCTTGCCTGCCGTTATGTAAACCTGTTTTAATGATAAGGATCAATGTTGTTCAGAGACAATTAATATTTCGGTCCTGTATAACATTGAGAGGGACGATCCCATCGCTGATCCAGAAGCTTGGGCGCTTGACTGGCTGCCGGGCTGTGTGGGCGTGGCCATCATCAGCTGCCTGGGGTTTTCCGTAATTTTCATAAGAATTTAGAAGCATTATTTCCTCCGAAACCAAACGTGCTGCGCCAGACTCGTCTTCGGGTAGACCACCATTTTACACTGCCTCAAAGGAATACAAATAACAGTTTGGGAGGGGGCGTTTCTTTGCAAGAAGACTGTACTTTATTTTCCATTGTTATGGAAATTGAGATACCTAAAATGCCTACAAGTCAACAGGTAAATGGTAATGCTGTTATTTGTTTAATGAACATTGAGGTCATTTTAACACCTGCTCTGGTTGTTTCGTTTTTTTAACAGACCGTACAGCCCACTTTAAAAGTAACATGGAATATGTTTTATTTGTCAACGTACTTAAATTCATTGGCTACTAATTAAGAGCTTATAAAAGCTTCTCTTCCTATCACTATTTTCGCCCTCATTCTTATTGTCGCTTTTGAAACGGGCATATAGGCAAATTATGCTAATAATGCTACTTAGCTAATAATAGCCTATGTCATAACAGTGTGGTAAACTTGATTCTGTTGGAATATTTGTATTTTATGAATTTTTCGTGTGCCGTGCATTACACATGTAGCTTTGTAGCATATGCGCTTCTTTCATTTGGCTACCACTATAGCCTACTTTCACCACGATAAAATGTGCTTAGTCATTTAAGTGCCGCAGAGAAACGACTCAAATAGCGGTGATGTTTCACGTAGAAAGTTGCCGTTAAATATCAAGCGTCCCTCTGTGCAGCAAGACATAGGCCAAACATTGAAAATGGACGATGATGAAATTCATAGCCGATTTGTTCTGTTACAAACTAGTCTTGATTGGCCTGGTTATTGGACGTCGCAGCCCCCCTCGCGTGTGAAGGAGCCCCATTGCGTGTGATCCCGTAACTAACATGATACCTTTGGTCCTGCTTCGCTCATTGCTCAATCCCAAGAGGCCCTATTGAGTGAAGTGCTGCTGGATAACAATAGTAGTTTCCATATACTTTGGCTTTATTTATCAAGATATTTGCATCGCGTAATCTTAACAAGAAACGACAGACCCAGTCAGATAGTTTTTAGATCCTGATCACAGTTTCAAAGCTGTTAAAAAAGTAATTGTCCTATTATAAAAGTAGAGATTGGCCAAAGTAATAAAACTAAAGATTGGCCAAACACCTTAAACCCACGGGACTATACCTGTCACTGTACTTCCTGATATGTGCCTGGTAATGTATTCTGGAAGCATTGAAAGCAGGATTTCATCATGTATGTCAGGAATGGCGTCTCAAGGCAGTGTAAAAACCAAACCTGTCTTTCCTGAAAAGCCACTGTAAATATTTGCTTTCAAAACAGTCCATGAATAACCTTTTTACAAAGCAACCAACCCCTCAACTGTATGCCTACTGTCCCCGCGGCAGCCTCCATGGTAGGCCTGTGAAGGGTAGGCCGTCATAACGCCCTGGTTCCTCTTACAAAACTGGTTTAACTCAGGCTTATTCAGGCGGTCTGTAGGCTGAAGTTTACCCACAAGTTGAAACTTTAATGTTGGAATACATTTCATTTCCAGGAACTAATTTCCCATTTAAAGGATCGGTTCACTGATGCGTAGTGTAGTATATCTGTTTACAACACGGTTATAGCGTGAATAAGACAAACGTCACAAGGTGTGATTGGCTGAGCGGTTAGGGAATCAGGCTAGTAATCAGAACATTGCCAGATCGATTCCCCGCCGTGCCAAATGACGTTGTCTCCTTGAGCAAGGCACTTCAGGCACTTCACTCTACTTGCCTCAGGGGGAATGTCCCTGTACTTACTGTAAGTCGCTCTGGATAAGAGCGCCTGCCAAATGACTCAATGTAAATGTGACACTTGTTCTGACACACAGTAAAATAAGCATTCTGTCATCTGACACTGAGTAGACTCAAAGGCCTCATGAACACGGAGCCAAGCATCGTGGATTAACAAGCCTTAGCTTTTGATCATCGATTTATTTGCGCAAGTTCCGGAAGTCATCTGTCCTTTACGTTTGGTAAGGAAGATGTCGAGTTGTCTCAGAGAAAGTCGTCGTCCGAGTTGGTTTCAGACTGAGAAAAAGCGGACGTAGGATGAAACAATGTAGACGTTGTGGTGTGTGAGCGCTTGAGACGTGTGACAAATGGACCTAATGGGCTGTTTGTGTCAGTAAAACTTGGCTGACCCCAAAAGCTGTAATTATCCACCATCTCCCATGGCCATGATGCATGTTTGTGTGCCCATAAAGCTGCTGTATGATTAATGGTGGGACTTTTGACCTGGCTAGCCGGAGTGACATCACAGGCTGTGGTCAACATGGCCTTGTTGAGTTCCTGATGCAACACTGAGGTAAACACTCCTTGAGACTGGCGCTGATGCAAGTTCACGCTCTTATCTACTGTTCATAGTATCATACTGTACATGTAGGAAAAATGTAGTTAAAAAAATACATGTTTTTGTCATATTTTTGACTTTGGATATTTCGTTTTTTGCCTTCAAACAGAATGGACCAGACTATATGTTAGGGACTACTTGGGTGATTGTGATTTGATATGAATAGGAAAATGCAGAAACTGATTTCAAGCGGTTCTTCAAACGCCACCTTCTGCTTTCTCCCCTCTTGTCACTGTTCTGTCCTTGTGACTCTGAAGCTACCCGCAGCCTGCCCCTGTCCACGGATAAACAGGAGGTCACATGCCCCGAGCTCAGCTTGTGACCAAACATGTTGGGTTCATGCAACATCCTGCCGACTTTGTGAAGCATTTCCTTCTCTAAATTCTCTGTATGTTAAGAGGCCTAATGGAGTCGCACACTAAGCTCAGGCTATGGTTGGACATTCCCATCAAACAGGCAGCTAGCAGCAATATGATTCCAACAGCCAAGAGATGGGCGGAAGTTGAGATCATCTTACAATAAACTAGCCCTAAATCTAACACGGTATCGGAAGATTCAATGTCCAGTCATGTATGAACTGGCATGCGTTTGGCAGTGCGATCCGTGCCAGGTGCCACGGTTACAGTTCCCTCGTGTTGGTTCGACGTGGTCTGCCAGAGAGCGGCTTGTGTCTTGTCTGGCGCGACGGGCCGCACGCCACGCCGTGTTCCTCACCCCCTTGGGTGGCGACGCGGCTCCGTAAACAGAGAAGCAGCATTCATTATTCACGCGGCTTCCTCTTCCTCCTCGCCTGTCGTGGTCAAAGGAGGGCGCGGCCCCTCTGTGCAAAGCCTGGGGGCACAGCAGCAGCAGCCCGTAACTGCGCCAGTAAGGGGGCGTGTCTCTCAAGCCGCACTCACCACTCCCCCACTTCCCCTCCCCCCACCTCTCTCTCTCTCTCTCTCTCCCTCTCTCTCTCTCTCTCTCCTCTCTCTCTCTCCCCTCTCTCTCTCTCTCCCCCTCTCTCTCTCCCCCTCTCTCTCTCTTTCTCTCTCTCTCTGTATCTCTCTCTCTCTCCCCCTCTCTCTCTCCCAGGACATGGACCTGATCGACATCTTGTGGAGGCAGGACATCGACCTGGGGGCGCGGCGCGAGGTGTTCGACTACAGCCACCGGCAGAAGGAGCGCGAGCTGCGGAGGCAGCTCGAGGCGGAGGAGGAAAAGAGGCAGGAGCTGGCGAGGCAGCAGGAGAAGGCCCTGCTGGCCCAGCTGCAGCTGGACGAGGAGACGGGCGAGTTTGTGCCTCGCACCGCCGCCACCGCCGCCGCCGCCCCCTCCGCGGCGCCCGGCCCGACGCTGGACGCCGGCGAGCCCTCGGAGATTACACAGGTACACACACACACACACACACACACAGCCATCAGTCATGTCAGAAGCTGGCCACTCCTTTCGCGCTCAGTTGGGGCGCAGCTGTGCTGTAGCTAGGTAACCACCTCCATCCCGTGTAATTAGAGAAACACAGGTGGCTCTGGAGTTTTGCATCGGGAGGATTTAGCTCTTTAGAAACTGCTGCGTGTGCAGTCGAGTTCAGCTTCGCCTCCCTCATTGTTTCCTAAGGAGGGGACGCCGTTTTGTCAACATGGATAATACGTGTGGCAGAACAGGAATATTCCACTCCTCTGAATGACGAACCCTGAATCTTTTCTTTTCAGAATGTTGGTTTTACAGAAGACAACGGTGACGCAATGTCCTTTGATGAGTGTATGCAGCTGCTGGCTGAGACCTTCCCTCTGGTAGAGAACTCTGAGGTAAGAACGCTGGCTGAAGCTTTTCCTCTGTCTGTTCTTACCAACAACACACTTCCTTGTTTACACAACCCACCGCGAGCGTTAATGCAGCGCCTGAAAATCCTCTTCTTGTTTTCGAAGCATAAAAAAAAAAAAAAAACGCCTTGTTGAAATGTCGCCCAATCAAATCGACTTGCCTTGCAGCCGACCCCCTCCAGCCTGGACGCTGCCTTGGTTCCAGCCCCCGCCAGCGGCCACACAATGATGGCCCCAGAGCAGCCACGTGTGGCCCGGATCCCGGCCCACCCAGACCCCCTGCCCCCGCAGAGAACCTCCCCCGACCTGGAGCAGGCCTGGATGGAGCTATTGTCCCTCCCTGAGCTGCAGGTACAATAGGCAGATTCTCCCCTCCCACCTCCCCCACCCCCCGCGGTCGCAGAACAAACACCCACAAAGAATGCCTGGCTGGCAGGAGACAGGCACCAGCGCACAAGCTCACCTTTGTTGAGCCTGCGGGAGTAGGGCATATATACGTAGGCAGAGGCAGAAGCACACAGCTAATTCCTCTGAGATCGGGTTTCTACATAGAGGGTGCTCATATCCGAGGGGGGGTGAGGGGGGAGTAGGAGGTCTTGTGGCCATAGTAGCAACATAATAGCTTTGAAATACATAGCAGATAATGACACGGAAGCACGCGTGCCTACATACATACGAGTCATGCATCGCCAGTAAACAGACTGGGCCGAACCCTTTGGCATTTGTCTGGTTCCTTCTTCTGGGTCCCTGTGTTCGTTTGAGGGACAGGAACATTCTCTGTTAGGAATGTAGACATAATCCTGGCACAGCTTGTTGTATAGAGCTTGTGATCCGACGCCACGGGGCTTTAAACCATTTGAAATTGTTCCCGTTTCGCAGCAGTGCCTGAACATGCAGATGGAGGACACCTTGCTGGACACGTCAGGGTACCTGCCCACCAGCAGCCCGCAGTCACACAGCCCCGCCTACAGCTTCTACCCCCCGCCCCAGCCCACGGACGACAGCCCCAGCGCGGCCCACTCCTGCCCCCGGGACTTTGTCCACAGCTTCGAGGGGGCCTTCCTGACCGGGGCCCCGCCCGACCACCTGGGCCAGATGACCCTGGAAGCCCCAGAGATAAACACTACCTTCAGCGCAGACGGCTTCTGCGACGTCTTCTACCCAGACCTCGAGGTCCCCGGCGAGATGAGCAGCGCCGCCCCGGTCCACGGCCAGGCCGAGGGAGGCGGCGCCGCCTTGGCCGGCCCCGCCCACAAGCCACCCTTTGAACCAATGGACACGCAGAGCCTGTCTCCGGGAGAGATGTTTGACAGAGGGGAACTCGAAGCCGTGACCGAATGCCCCGACTCCGATTCGGGAGTGTCGTTTAACACGAGCCCGCACGCCAGCTCCCCCGAAAAGTCGGTATACGGGGACGGTTCGTACGGCTTCAGCGACTCGGACATGGAGGAGATGGACAGCAACCCCGGAAGTGCCGAGTCCGACTACTCGGAGATGTTCTCCCTGAACTACCAGCCGGACGGCTTCAAACAGCCCCTCTCGGCGTCGGACCCTGCCGCCCAGAAGCGGGGCAAGAAACACCGTCCGAACAAGACGGAACCGGACGAGGAGACGGGTCACAGCAGCCACCCCTTCACCAAAGACAAGCCCAAGAAGCGCTCGGAGAAGCGTCTCTCCAGAGACGAGCAGAAGGCCAAGGCCCTGCAGATCCCCTTCACCGTGGACACCGTCATCAACCTGCCCGTGGACGACTTCAACGAGATGATGTCCAAGCACCAGCTCAACGAGGCCCAGCTGGCGCTCGTCCGGGACATCCGCCGGCGGGGCAAGAACAAGGTGGCGGCGCAGAACTGCCGCAAGCGCAAGATGGAGAACATCGTGGGCCTGGAGTACGACCTGGACTCCCTGAAGGAGGAGAGGGAGCGTCAGCTGGAAGAGAAGAGGCTGAACGCAGGCAGCCTGAGGGAGGCTAAGCGGCAGCTCAGCACCCTGTACCTGGAGGTGTTCAGCCTGCTGAGAGACGAGGAGGGGGGCTCCTATTCTCCAGCCGAGTACTCCCTGCAGCAGACCAGCGACGGCAGCGTGTTCCTCGTGCCTCGCGTCAAAAAGACACTCAAGAGCAGTCCCAATTAGCACCAATCTGCTTTATTACGTGGTACAGCGTTATCATGGTAATATCTCTATGCAAGGATAACTTTGTAGATGCTTGGCTTTTAGAAGAGCAGAACTATTATAGCAGAACTATTATATAGTTTTTGCTCGCTCTCTGGATCTCTATTGACACATTTTGATATTTTATTTCTTTTGTACTGCTCTCTATTTTCCTCAGAGATTCTTTTACTGACATTCTTTGTAAATATTCACATTGTTTGCTATCGAGATATGAAAATGTATTGTATATATATATATATATATCACGTTTTAGTATGCTACAAATTTTGTTGCAATCACTGTTACGTAAATCTATTTTATAAACTGTACTTTTTGATTTGCAGTTCCATCTTTTTTTATCTCCTGGCTCTCTCGTGCTTTATAATAAACTATTCGTATAGACGATCGGTCTCGTGCTTGACTCAGAACTCAGCTTTGACTAAACACTGGAAACTTTACTGGGAAAAACACTGCAGATAGGCCACATTATGGGAACCAGATGGACACATGGTTTTGGAGACAGATTACGTAACAATCCATGTGATTTCTCTTTCAACCAAAGGCAGTACGGAAGACTGAATAGTGCATGTGGATCAGCACAAAGTTTCTGTACAATTTTAGACTTGATCAATCACCCCACTTTTTACTGAACAGAGACTTGCGCATTCAACTAAATCTGGCCCATGATGACCCGAATCCTTTAATGCTACAGAGCACGTCATGTACAGTGCACAGGCTCCGACAACACAGCGTTCATTCTGTTATGCCACAGTAACTCTATTGTTCAGTTCAACTCCATGTCAACTATGCATGAACACTTTACAAAGGTCCACTGGATAAACACTTTGGAAAGCACAGCACTTGGTAGTATTTGTTCTTCGATGCACTTTCACTCACCAACATTACCTTTGAGCACCAAACCCTTTTCTTTTCAAACTACAAAGCTAACAAAAGATAGCAGAATGACAAGGTACACTCCCAAGTTCAGCTTTTGCTACCCTGCGTTACTTTATGCAGGACGAGAAAATAACCCACCCACAAAATACAACCTCCTAATTTGATAAATGATTTAAAAGGTTTGTTGTTGTGTGACCATTACCCAGTGACACAACTACTCTGTTGTGCAGATCGACCAATTCAATTGTGTTCAGACTCTCAACTGAGTGAATTACAGCTATGATCCATACCGAACATATCACAAGAAATTGGAGGGAAAATATCATTATTCAGGAATAAAAAAACAAGTCATTTTTGGAATGCATCATTTATTTTATTCACAGTTTATGGTCAAGACTTCCTATGGGAGTGCAGAATGTTCTGGGTGTGCGTCTGTCTTTAATTTAAAGAGAGCAGTGTGCTTCCGTACATGTGGTGTGGCGTATCCAGTCTCTGAGCAAGGGAGCAATGCCCTTTGCCAGCTTAAGGGAACAAATCCTGTCACAGTACCCAAGACTCTCCACGTTTCACCCCTGCTCTCAAACCCTACACCAGGGGCGTAGCCAGAACAATCTTTTTGGGTAGGCCTAGAAAAATACAGATAGGCATCTTTTCAGTTTTTTTTTTTTACTTATTTAGTTTGCAATGTGCAACCGGTGCATAATTTCTTGGAGATATTTTCGTTTTGGGGTAGGCCTTAGAACTATTTTGGTAGGCCTGTGCCTACCCAGGCCTACCCGTGGCTACGCCCCTGCACTACAGTCAGAAAAGAGTCTCCAAAGTCTCCCTTGAATGTTCCTGCCACTGTGAGGCCCTGGTTCAAACAGTGTCCAGCTGAAAACTGACTGACGGAAGGACTGCTCCAGAAACCTCCAGATTCTTTGCAGAAGTGCAATTTGATCGGCTACACAATAGGTGAATGAACCCTTCTCTCATACTTCACAGACCAAATGCTATTGTTCAACCTCTGTGGTATTTGTACATTTAAGAGTGTCAAGTGGCAGCCGTGGATAATACTTTAAAACCGTCTTACCCATCCAGAACCTTCCATGTTACCAGGTCTTTACAGAGTTTCAGCCATTAAGAGCAGATGAAATGGTTCTTTCCAAATCTGTAAATCAAGCAAAGTAGTTACTCTTACCTGCTCCATCTTCTGAAAGGTAAGCATTTTTGAGAAATACTCACTCCCTTTTTTTTTTCTTTCTGTTACGTCTGAAAACTAGTATTCTCTGGCAAAGTGTATCTGACTCAACAGGATGTCCGAGTGTCCAGATACAGCACTTCCTAGTCTTTCTTCGCTAGCATCGGCTGCTGGGGACGTTTAGCTAGCCTGGAAAAGAGGCTCACTACACGGCGTGGAAACTGCCCGCTCCCCCTCCTTGGACGTGGCTGTGGAAGCTGTCTCCTCTCTCAACATGCTGACTCGTCCACTGTGCTGCAGCTGCAGAGGTCCTGTCTGACAGTCTGTTCCATACTATTCCGCTGATGAGGCTCCTACTAGCTCAAAACTGGCATAGGTGGATTGTGAGGCTGGCCCTAGGGACTAGCGGACTGTCTTGCCATTGAGCCATGGGGTTGGGGGAAAAAAAAGATCTTTGAAAGTAGTTCCAAGAAAACGGTTCTTCTCGGACATGGCTTTTTACTACACTTCGTTACAGACAAATACGCAATGGAGAAAAAAATGCAACTCTCTCTCTCAGCCAATGACGCACTAAAACCTCAAAGTACTTTACTAAACAAATTTTATTTAATCTGTTTTGTTTTTTTTCACTTCTCAAAATATTTAAACAATCTAGATTTCTGTTTACTGAGTACAAGTAGTGTCAAACATTCCCTTAATTAATGTCCAGTCTGCTTAAAATTGCTTGTTACACTAATACTATGAATTACATGCTGTTCTTCAAATACAAAATCAAAATACACATGACACTGAGAAACAAGCAATCATAATAACTTCAAATAAAAATGGCCAGCTAAAGCTTATAGATGGGCCTGCAATGCCTGGGATGTTTTGACAAAACCAAATTCTTCAGTGACAAAGATGAAAAGACTTCAGATCTAAATCTAATACATCTATAGCAACATAACGCATCATTCAAAACTGACTGCAGAGTAAAAAATAAAAAATAAATGTAGTTTTTACTCCCGATACCACAGGCACAATACACACACACTTCATATACACAAAAGAGAAAATGTGTAAATGGGGAAACATCTATCAGAATGTGGAAAAGGTTCTACGTCTACACTGGTTGGCTGTTGAGCTTGAAGAACAGTCCCCTTTTTGCATTAGCTCCTCCCATTTTAGCTCGAGTAACGTGTCTGGCTTCTGTGTTCCTCTAATGCTCTCAAGACGACTGCCTCAACGTTAAACTGCAGCTTTCCTGACCACTGCTTCCTCCCATCACCCCTCCTCTCCTCTCCTGCTAAGATCTGAAGCCTGTTGAATGGATACAGGATAGAACAAAACAGTTATTCTACACTTGTACTCTCAGTGTGCTGTGTGTGGTCAGGCATGTTGATTCGAATGGAACTCACCCCGGCGTCAAAACTCAATATCTCCGTGAGCCACCATAGCCTCCTCCACCACCACCACCTCCACCTCCGGACCCATATCCACCTGTAACGAACGATGATCAGCCCGTTCAAAACAATAACCTGTCACAACCTCCAACAAAGTGTAAATAACTGTCAGAAGTTATTTACACTTTCAGAAATCACGATATTTACATATGTTGGTAAAAAAAAAATATATATATATATATTTAAAGAGCGTAACCGGAGCTAAAGACTTCACTGACCTCCGTAAGGACCTCCGGAGTTTCGGCCGCCAAAATTGTTCCCCTTCATAGGTCCGTAGCTGGACTGCTGCCCACCGTAATTGCCAAAGTCATTGTAATGTCCACCTCCTCCTCCACCACCGAAGTTTCCTGAGCATCAACCACAAGAAATTCAATACAGGTGTCAAACGAGCGAGCAAGCGCCCTATCCAGACACCAGACACCCCAACTCCAGTGGCTCATGGATCACTAACTACATGAGCCAACACCTCCGACAGGTTCTGTGTACCTCCATCGTTGTAGTTGTCGTATCCTCCGAATCCTCCCCCCTGGTTGCCGTACCCGGGCTCCCCTCCGTAGCCCCCCCGGCTGCCGCCGTAGCCGGGCCCCCCTCCGTAGTTCCCACCTGGAGACACAGCAAACGCAGCGCTCACGAGAGGCCCGCGGCTCGGGTGACGCCGCCGCGTTCGGCGACGCCTGACGAACACGCGGCGCCTCCGAGTGTTTGTGAACGCTCACCGTCTCCCCCGTAGCCGTTGTAGCCGTCCCCTCCGTAACCGCCGCGCCCTCCGCCAAAGCCTCCTGAAACACAGGGGGTACGCGATCCGTCAGAGCGCCCGACTCCACTCACCCGGCGACTGTAGTTGTCATGGTCAAAAACAGGGCACTTGCCTCTGCCAAAGTTGCCATCCCCAAAACCTCCACCTCTGCCCATGTAGTCCCCTGGTCCTCCACCCCTGTCTAAAAGACAATTACGGTTACATGGAAGAATTGGCACTGCTCTAACTGTGTACAGTTCCACCACTGCACTAAGGACTTTAGTGTGAGTGCAGTACCCTTGAAAGTGTCGTTGAGTCGATAATTTACAGGATAACAGCTTTATTACGTAGGGCGTCTCTTTGTTTGTGGCAGAGAACAAAAAAATGAACCGTTTATTGTGGAGACTTACTTCTCTGATTTGACACTGACATCATTTCCTGTTTAGATAGGGCTTTCCTGACCTCGCAGTTGTGGGAGTTGATAGTGTGGTATTTCTGAGCTGAAAGGTAGACAAAAAGAGAATAGTTACACGCGTTTACCAGCGTTTTGTTGAAAATTAAAATGATAATAGAAGACAAATTCGTAAACCCAAAACGACAACACACCGACGATCTTATCGACGGTGTCGTGGTCGTCGAACGTGACGAAGCAGAACCCTCTCTTCTTGCCCGTCTGCCGCTCCTCCATGATGTCAACGCTGTCGATCGTGCCGTACGTCTCAAAGTACTCTCGTATGTGATACTCCTCCGTGTCCTCCCTGATGCCGCCCACAAAGATCTTCTTCACCGTCAAGTGGGCGCCAGGGCGCGAGGAGTCCTGAGACCGAGCACATCGACATGAGCACAACATGTTCTCGTTCAACTGAGATGCACCTGGAAGTGAATCTGGGATACATTACAAGGGTCAGAAGTGAATAGTTCCAACAGGGTTGGTTTAACTGGGTTAGCCCCATGAGGTTAGTTCAGCTGGCTAGGCTAACCTCTCTGGACACAGCCCTCTTGGGCTCAACCACGCGACCGTCCACCTTGTGCGGGCGGGCCCCCATGGCGGCATCCACCTCCTCGCCACAGGAGTACGTCACGAAGCCAAACCCTCGCGAGCGCTTGTTGTTAGGATCCCTCATCACCTTAAGGACAGTGGGGAGGTCGTCACGTTACTTTAAAAACACACAAAATATCAGACTCATTCTTTATTATCTGTCATGTGGAAAATATGAAATGTCACAATGGTTTTTCTCACCACACAATCTGTGAGCTTTCCCCATTGTTCAAAGTGGGCTCTTAAGCTCTCCTCCGTAGTTTCAAAACTCAGTCCTCCAATAAACAGCTTTCGGAGTTGTTCAGGCTCCTTGGACTCACGCCCCTGTTAGGTCAAAGAAAGGGGTCAAAAGCCAAATCTGATTAAGTTACTTAGGAAACCAGCAATTGATCAGAAACAGTGTTAGACTTGACAGTTGTACACTTGACCTCACTCCCACGTTTGACCTGTGCTACTGGGCTAAAACGCATCCAGCAGGTATAGGCTGTCATCCTAAGAAAAGGGAACGCATTTCTGAATGTAATCATTAACATTCAAAACACTCCTTAAAAACCTTCATAATGGAAAGAGGGAATTAAGGGACGCACTCGTATTTAGCTAACTGGGGTTAGGTAGCCAGTCTAAATTAGCTGGCTAGCTAGCTCTGAAGCTAATGTGAACAACAATTTCATCAGTCTGCAATATTACATTTATAGACAAAACATAATTTGCTCTAACATCGTCGTTGTACTTAACAGCAATTCATAACATCGTAACAAATGTGACAACACTTGGATACATTTGACTCCACGTGTGTCTGTTCGATCTCTGGAACCAGTGTCTCTAGCTTGTAAATATGATCAGCAACGATCGAGGCCTTGACAATTCTGGAAGTAACATTGTAGCATCATGTAATATGGCTAGCCCTGGCTGTTGATTTGAGTCAAACAGGACTTGAAGGAAGCTAGCTAGCTAGCTAGCTAGCTAGTGTTAGCTAATAGCTGCAGTCACCGGATTCAACGATGCACTTCAAATATCACAATTTTTTTACACGGACGGCTACTTTGAATATAATGAAGCAGTCTTTACAATTTGTTGTACAGTAAACATATTAAAACATCTGCTGTACAATGAAAGCATCACCTCCATTTCGCAGCGTGATCGGTCCTTCTGGCTAATGACAGCAGAAACGTTCCTCGGTGACAGTGACAGGGATTAACGGACCACGTGACGAAAGCAGTTCTCTGTACCGATCCAGGATCGGTGTTCTGTTGATTTGTCCTGGTCCCACGTTGTCAGATGTTGCTAACGTAGCGCAAAATTATAGCTAGATTAATCGATATATCTATCTATCGATCCATCCTACCACATCGACAGAAAAATCCTGGTAGTATGATTTTACAGCGCAAAATACGTACCGAATCAGACTGTTACCAGTAGGCCTATCAGTCTAAAATTAACAGGTAGGATAATATTACAGTGCAAAATACATAATCAGAATGTCCTAGCTGTCTAAAATAAACGAGTAAGATGATATCACAGTGCAAAATACCTCATCAGATTGTTCTACCAGTCTAAAATTAAAGAATAGCCTCGTATGATTTTACAGTGACAAAAATGACGCAATATCAATGTGCACATGCGCAGTAAACCTTGGTAGGATAATCTGACGGGTAAAATTAAATGTTCTTCACCAGAGGAAACTATTTAAAGTATACCTCTCAGCTGAAATTGCATAAAATACACAAATCTCTCAACCAACCATGTAAACCGACCCAAATGCTGTACTGAAGCATGTTTAAACTGCATACGGAAAGCGTTTTTGTACCATGATGTTGTGGTTTGGTTGGTATCGGGAATAATGTTATGAAACAAGGCGGACAAGCGCGTTGTGTGCCATCTACTGGCCACTAAGGGTGAGGACAGTTGGAGCTTCAGCAGACATACAGGGCTTTGTCCTTGAAGTGTCCCAGAGGGTCGTGCCACACTTACTCTCTCATGTGTGTATTCAGAAACATGACACATTCTGGCGTCAAAGCCTATAATTATATCGCAATTTAAAATACAAAAAGACAAAAACATCCATAAGAAAACTGGTTGAACAATGATGTGTCAAAATCTATTTTAGATTGTAAATCTCTCTGTTAGTCAATGCAACTGTCGCGGGATGCCTTACCATAAACACATAACGTGGAAAGAAACTGCCAGACAAGAACTTTCAAATTTACAACTGTTTTATGGGTTGAAGTAATGTCTGTCATTACCGTTAAATTGTACAATGAAATACAGCCTCCATAAAAGTGGCAATATTTTATTGTCATTAAAGTGACTAGTATCTATTGTCAATCCATAGCTATTAAGTGTGGACTTATGAAATAGATCATTGTTTTGGTTGTTTCGGAATTGTTAAATGATGATAAGTTAGATGGACAATTCAAACAAACTTACAAACAAACATTTGCACATATTATTTATCCCTCATGATCTTTCAAAGTCTTTAAAGCCATTTAATAAATCATTGAAAATGTGTCCTATGTTTCACCCTTATTGTGACATTTAAGTCACTTGACTGTCCAGAGCACCACCTATGTTTGTTCCAGCACATTTATTTTTTAATTAAACTGGTAATGAGATTGAGGGCCGGTAACATTATTTCCGCTTCAGAGCGTTTGCTTAATTAAGGAGGAGAAGTGAGCTGTGAATCAAGAGGGTTGCTCCTTCAGGGGTGGTGTCGCCAACGCGTCGCTGTACCACAAGTACAGACACTCTATTTAGACATGGAGAAAACAGTATTGCATTTGAATGACTCTTCTCAGCTTCAGAATAGGCTGAATCCAGGGTACGAATTACGGGGAGGTTTGGGGGGTCTGACCCCTCTGATTAAGACTTGGACTTGGACCCCCCCCCCCCCCCCCCTAAAAAAAAAGAGGTAAGAACAACAGGTCGGGGGGGTTGATACACGCCCTGGAGAAGAAGTTGACCCCCCCCCCAATTGTCAATGTATAATTTGCACTCTGGCTGAATCCTTTGTGGAAAGTTTGGATGGGTCTTACTGCTGACTGCTGCATTGTTGGACATGACGATTGGTTTCATTTCCTCATAGCAACGAGGAAAAAGTAAAGTGTCACAAAATATTGAGTAGGAGTATCAGCCGCATAGGTCACGGAGTAACACTCGTTACGCCCGTGCCAAGTACAGATGCTACAGGGAACAAATGAGTGGGCGTTTATACACAAGTCCCCTAGTCCTTTGAAATACCACCTCAGTCTTATATATCGACTTTGGCTGGGACGGAAAAATCCCCCCCCCCCCACCTTAAAATAAATTCACAATCGAATGTTGGCCAAATACTGTGAGTGGCTGTGAGCAGTGAGGGAGCGGAGCTCAGAGAGGAAGGCTGCTCGCTCCATCAGGAACACCAAGATACAGTTTGATTGATGTTGTGTACACTTCTCCTTGCCCTAACCTCTGGACAGAGTGTGTTTGTTTGGTTGTTGATCACACCCCCCCTGCTTGATCGAGAGAGCAACAGACCGTGACATGAAGATATATCACAAACTACCCACCTATTGTTAACTATCCTTGGCTACTGTTCGATCATTTTAAATGCATTATTCTTTGATAACATACTGATTATGCTTATCATGATAAATAGCACAGACACGTACAGTACTATCCACATTTTGTTGAAAATACCTGATTTTGAAATCACACTTACACCGATTTAAACAGTAGACTAACACTGCAACATGTGACAGATGTCTATTTCCCTTGTGCATTACAGGGATACCCGACTATAACCGAGTTTTTCAATCAAACCGTTTTATCCTGACTGGGACAAAATTCATAAAATTCCGGAGGTAAGAGGATTGTCTATAGTCTCTCATAAAAAACACATTTGCCCTGATTTAGCAACTGTCCAATCATACTCTTGATTATAATTTTGGCAGACAAACGAATGATGTCATCAGATTCTGAAATAGAAGGTAATGACATCCTCGATGGTTTAAAAGGCAGCACTTAGGACAATAATTAATAGAAGTTTTATATCCATAAAACCCCCAGAATGATGTTACCCCCATATATCCATGGGAGGCCCTGTGTGCAGCCGGCTCATGTACAGTAAATCCTCATCAGAGACGAGACATGCCATAGACGAGTCTTGCTGAAAGATGCTCCTAGCCTCTCCTCTCTACCAATCTCTGATCAAATCAAATCAAATGTATTTGTATAGCCCTTTTTACATGCAAGCATGTCACAGAGGGCTTCACATACGCCCATAGAACTGCCCCTCAACCAACCTAAACCCTCAAGGAAGACAAGGAAAAACTCCCAGAAAAACCTCCCAACGGGAGAAAAAATGGAAGAAACCTTGGGAGGAGCAATTCAGAGAGGGATCCCCTCCTCCAGAGACGGTTGGTAAGAGAGAGGAGCAGAACACAAGCTAAACATAGTCATACAATGTCAATGGGTTTTGAAACACCAAAATCCATTGTTCGGCTTTATAGACGTTGGATGGGACCGGGAAACTCGCTGTTGGCCGTCTGATGATATCCTAAAGCTTCGAGCCTTAAAGTGTTCTTGAAAGGAGCACGCATGTGAACATACAATGCTCACAGCTCGACGGAAACGACAGTAGAATAGATGAGCAGGTTAAAGGGTGCCTGACCTTCCTGTCGGAGTGGGTGAATGAACCACTAGGTGGCGCCATGCACCAGTGAGCAAGCAGAAGTTCACCGTCCAAACTCATTCAACTACAACATAAAACATCTGTCAAAGTGTTGCTTAATCGCTTTGTGTCTGGACACAGTTCAGTTTAGGTTGCAGTGTCTTGTTTTAATTGTCAGCTCCTGGTTTTAAATAGGATACTAAACAGATAGAATGAAGAAGACATATGTATCTGACACAGAAGTGTTGCATACTTTTAACATAGGCAGACTAATAACCTGTACTCTAATTGCGTGTGGACATCGATGTATGTTTAATAGATAAATAAAAGTGTGTATCTGCATACCTGTGTTTAAGTGTTGACATGCAGTCCTCTAGATGTCCTCTAGATGGAACTGTTGCCCAAGACAAGTTAGAAAACGTCCACCTCCCCCCATCCCCGTGTGATCAGAAACCTCTGCAACGATTGAACTGAATGGAAAATAAACTCCTTTTACTTCTTATGCTGGTCTGAGCACCTGTTTTTGTCAAATATTCTTTGCAAACCATCAATTGAAGTATATGTATGTATAGTAAACTGTATTATATCTTTTTTATACCATGTTAATAATAGAATATGTCAATATTATTTGGCATAAAACCGTCAAAACATACCTCGTTCCAGATAGATTATTAGATTAGTTATGTACTAATAACACAAGTGTCTGATTTGCTGAAGAACATGAGTGTGGCCAGATGTGTGTTTTGGAATAGAGAGGTTTGGAAAGACCCCCACCGCACCTATCACCTGGCCCAGCCGAGGCAGAGGGCAGAGGCTGACCTTGTCCTGAGGCACGGCTGGTTCTGGGAGGGGAGCCCAGCAGAGCCTGGCGCTGGGCAGACGGACGTACGCAAGTGGAAACTGGGAGGAAATGGAGATTCAGAGCAGGGAAACCAGGGAGTCAATACAGTCACCGTTTACCACCCTTTCGCATGCGAGTACAAAGCCAAGCTCTCACATCAGTGTCGACCAGAATCTCTCTCCCAGGAATTTCGGAAAAGAACAATTCCTTGCATCTGTTTCCTGTTCCATTACATGGAGGAAACTGGGTGTAAATCACCCCAAATAAAAATAGAATCGGTGGGGTTCCTACAATTTGTGTATGGCCTCACAAACTCTTTCTGCATTGTGTGTATGTGTGTGTGTGGGTGTGTGTGTGTGTGTGTGTGTGTGTGTGGGTGTGGGTGTGTGTATGTGTGTGTGTGGGTGTGTTTCTCTGTGTGAATGTCAGTATATGAAGGTGGATACTTTGACAGCATACAGTGATTGCATCATATGGTATATGGGCCTTTCCCCCAGGGTTGAAAAGCCTCCTTAATAAACAAGGCTTGGTGGGAGACAAAGAAAATCCCACCTCTGAAGGACAGTTCTCACAATCATTTGTTAAATGTTTTTTTATCTAAAAATATAATTAAAAAAAACGAATTGGCAAACTGCCCATGGATTACAATAGAGAAAATATTTGCATTAAACATTGAAATATTCATGCAGATTTGTTTACTGAACCAGTACCATAAATCATTGTTAAAATGCCTTTGGAACATTCTGGAAACTCAAATTGCTGTACATTCTTCATAGCAGAGTCTCATAAACAGCACAGCAGGGTCTTCCCTCCAAGGCCAAACACCAAAGAGATGGACTCATATCAATGATTCTAGCAGAGCCAAGGAGCTCCCTGTGTTTATAGCTCTGAATAAAGTATTCACCGGGGGAGAGCAGCTTTCTGGACGATTGGTCGACCTCCTGCTGTGGACTGAAGTGCTTTCTGCCAATGTCTATATTTTGTACAATAGCATTCATTCAACAGAAAATATTTCCTATTCAGAGAGTAGGATATCTGCAAATGGAAACCTGTCATTGTTTCTCCGCATTGACCATCACAAACGATTACGTCTTTTTCTTTGTTTCCGACCCTGGGTTTCATAAGCGGACAGGACTTCCCTGAGAAGTGTAAATCCAAAGTTCACAGAAATTAAATAAATAAAACTGTGTACAGTTGACATGTTTGTAGAACTGAAAAAGCCCTTTTGTCCCTTCCTCCTAATCCCATCTGTCTTTACCGGGACAGGCGGACACAAATAATTCCAGAGACAAAAGCAATTCACCTAAAACGCCCTCATAAACCAATGGTCTTATTCATAGGTCGACACTGGAATAGGGAAGCACGGCAAAGAGTTCCATGCACGTGGAATCAATGCACTCCGTTTGATTTGCAGTACCGAAGGATCCATGCAGGCTGATACATGGAACCTGCCTTCACATGTATCGACACGGTCAGGCAGGCCTCTCTGCTGGGCTTTAACGAGCACCAGGATAGCCTCGGACCGGAGCATTTCTCTCCACCTCTCTAAATATGGACAGATAGCATCAGCCGTCTGCAAATAGCTCTCTGGGAGCAATAAAGTGGTTTGGGTCATTTGCTCCGGTTTGTCAGAGGTGCACATGATAATTCTCCAAGGGTGCGCGAGGGTGAGAATTATTCAAGGTGCCCAGATTTCAAAACAGAGGAGAATCACTGGCCTCGCTTTTTCTGTAAATCCTGAGGTCGCTTTAAACGCAGTGACCGTGACACGTCCTCATTCTCAGGATAAAGAATAGAATGGGAAGGAATGATTACATTAAGGAAACATTCCAATGGATTGGTCTATTGATGCCCGGAGATGAGAAGCAGATAGCGTGCTGCAATAAAACCCTTTATTTACAGCGCCTCGCTGGACCACAGAGGACTGCAGTGTTTCGCTCTGCGTCTAATTGACTGCCTGCTGTAGGAGATACATAGACTCTCACCCCTTCACTGCCTCTGTCCTCAACGACGCAATAACAACGGCTCACTCTGTTAACCGAGAATCAGAGCCACCCTGGCTCTCTTATAAAAGTGTGATTCTCGAGAGAAAAAAACCCCAACAGGATTGCGCCATAAAATGCGGATTACACGCCATCGAGGAATTCAGTCTCCGTGTAGGGTTTGCGTGTGTGTGTCCCCACAGGGATCCGGGTCGCTTCCGTGTTTGGGTTGCGTGCGGTCCGTTCAGTGCGCCTGGCGTCTTCCGGGGAGAGCCGCGGGCGGGGGGGGGGGGCAGGTGTGGGAGGCGAGGGATAGCCACACTCCCTCTCCTCATGTCTGTGTACAGGCAACAAACGACCGCAAAAGTGCTGCTTTCACAGTCCCCCCCCCCCCCCATCCCGAAGTGGAGCTCCCGGCAGCAGGAGACAAAGGGACGGAGGGATGATGAAGGGATGAGCAGCGGAGGGCAGGTGTTCCCTGCGTCTCCGGGGAGTCGGGGGGGGGGTGGGGGGGGTCTACACCTGCCCACGGCCGGCCCTCCGTGATGGATCGATGGAGCAGACACTGACTCAGCACTCACAACAGCTCTACCTGGGATTAGAGCACAGAGGACCTGATTGAAACCCACTGTCATCCCACAAACAATAACACACATCCATCTTGGAGTGCCGGGCCAGCTACCGACTTGCGCGCTCCCCTATCACCGAGAAGGATTGCTCCGCTGATGACGAGAGGCCCTATTTTTTGGATGAGAAGCAACAGCCACATTTCTGCAGACATGATGTCTAATGGCACCGCTTGGACACTATAAACACGATCTGCATCACGAGGAGGCAGATGAATAATGACCTCAACACCTGGGCGAAAATCAGTGTAAAAGCACACGGAGACACACACACACGCACACACGCATACATGCACACACATACAAACACACACACACACGCACACACAAACGCAGATCCCCCCCTCACACACACACACACACACACACACACACACACACACACACACACACACACACACACGTGTACATGCACACCTTTGTATCATATTGGAGTTGAAGTGGTCGACTCTCATATATATCTACATTGGGGGTTTGTAAAACATATTCTCAGTCATGAGACTTGATTTAATATGTATACGCATCTGATTTACTGCACTGTATGATTTGATATTTCTACCCCAACATCGGTGTGCTAGCATGTCCATACGTACTGTTCTACATCAGGAAGCCTATGAACACAAGGCTAGTCATAGCAGCGTACGGGTAGTGCCCTGATGCATCTGAGTTCTCGAGCGTTTGATGGCTTGACATGTTGATCTCCTTTGCTTGAAGGGAACATTCTTTCCATTTTGTTTTGTTTCCAAAGAGGATATCTGGGTTTTCCATTACTGGGGATAAAGTCTTCAGCTCAATACGAAAAAATAAGAACAAAGATCCTAGAAAATGTTAAATGAATCAGTCCATCGAATGGTTCTAATATTGATTTTCCATGGATGTTGTGTGGTCAGCACATATCATCTGTGCTGCTGTTAGAGGCCCCATTGTTTTCATAAACATAATACCAGTACACTGTCACTACCAATTTGAATAATGGTATTAAGCTTTCTTTTGAATCATTTACTCAGTTATAACTTGGACACAAGGGAAAAACATTGCAAATACAACTACTTTTACGTAATCTTGGGTGTACATTTATCCAAAAGACGTGTCTTGAAGAGACTTGTCTTGTCTTGAAGGGACTTGTCTTGAAAGGACTTGTCTTGTCTTGAGGAGGGATCCCCTGATGCTGCAGTACTTAGAAGCGTCCTCAGAGGGAGCCTGAGGCATGAAGTTGAAGAGGATTGATCAAAGCATTTTCTCTCCAATCTTTATTTCACCCTCTCTCTCTCTCTCTCTCTCTCTCTCTCTCTCTCTCTCTCTCTCTCTCTCTTTCTCTTTGCCTCTCTCCCTCTCTCTCTTTCTTTTACCCTCTTTCATACTCGATGTCAGTCAGTCTCTCTCTCTCTCTTTCTCTTTCTCCCATCTCTCTCGCTCTCTTCCATCTCTTTCAATCTATTTCTCTCTCTTTCTCACTCTACATATTTTTTTCCTCTTTTGCTGTCTTCCTTTCCTTGAAATATATATACAGTAATGTTACATCTATATTTATGATTTATTTACAGCATGATCTTCTGTAAATTCACTGGTCAACAAAGAATGTCAAATACTGTAAAGCAATATTTGTCATTGGATGCACCATGGATGGATGTCCACGAAGTGTTTGAAGACCCAAACCTAGACATGTCGAATCCATTCATCAAATGACAGAATCTACTTTCAGTCCTCGAATACAGTAACTTGCGTGTAAACTATACTTTCGCAAATTGTTGGGAAAATGAGCGTGGCTTCATTTAGTGCTGTCAGAGCTGTGCTGTGCTGTGCTGTGCTGTGCTGTGCTGTGGCCGGCGCTCTCCCCTTATCTTGTCCTGCCCTGCTTATCTGCTCAGTGTTCAGCCTCGGCTCTGTAATGAGCTGTGCGCCCACACCTCAGTCCATGTGCAGGGGGCCTGACGCTGTCCTGCACACACACTCCCATCTGCTCTGCCTACACACACACACACACACCTGAACAGACACAGACACACCGACACGCACACACACGCACGGACAAGCACACACGCACACACCTGCACAAACACACATACACACACGCACGCACACACCTGCACGGACACCCCCCCCCCCCCCCCCCCGTGGCTTCCCTCCGCCTGCAGGGTGGCTTGGCCGGCTAAAGGACCCTGGCCTGGGGTGTGATGACAGATTTAAAGGATGCTAGAGGACTGAGTGAGACAAACTCTGGCCCGCAGCGGATACGTCCCACTCCTAACATCCAGAAGTGGCGCAGAGTGATGACATCCTCCGGCTAATGAGCAGCGTTAACATCCCGCCCGCGTTCCAGGCCGACACAGCCAGCTGTAAATCTGCCCGCCGCGGACGCCGCCCCGCTAATACAGGAAGGGTTATCTAATGACTCCGACGGCCGCGGCTAATTTTCCGTCGAGTTGGTGGTGCACCCCCCGCACCGCCCCCGCGGGCGCAGGACGACAGCCCGCGAGGAGAGCGACCTCCGGGGACGCCGTCTCGGACCGTCTCCCCCTGCCCGGGTGCTTGTTAAGGCCACGCTTTACGGCTTGGTGTGGGAGACAGTGTCAGAGCAGCATCTCTGCGCCGAGAGAGAGGGAGAGAGGGAGAGAGAGAAGGAGAGAGGGAGAGAGGGCAAGAGGGAGAGAGGGCAAGAGGGAGAGAGGGCAAGAGGGAGAGAGGGAGGGATGGAGAGAGGGAGAGAGGGAGAGACAGAGTTTTCTGTCGGAGAGGGAAATGCTGAACGGGGCGCTGGAGAGGTCCCAGACCCTGGCTGTCCATCGGCCCACCACATTCCCGGGACACACCGGGGCTGTCAAGCAGCTCTGTGTCAGTGGCCCCCCTGCCCCCACCCCCCTCCCCCCACCCCCCTCCCCCCACCCCCTCCCCCCTCCCCCCACCCCCAAGACTAACCCCCCCCCCCCCCCGCTATGATTTGTTGAGTGCTGGAGTCAAAGGGGACTACTTTGTAGATGGGGTTCTCTACTTACCTGTTTCCCCCAAAATAAGGGCAATAAATGTCACTTCATGACACTCTCTGGACAGTATCAGACCGACCATTAATCTGTGCTTCGAACTGCACACACACATTCACGCACACACACACACACACACCAAGAGGACAAGGAACAGGGAAAACAAGCAAACAATCGAGAGCGACATGCATCCCCGGGTCCTCGTGTTGCCGGGCAGGATCATCAGAGGCAGCCGGGGGCTCCGAGGGAGGGGTATAAAGGACGGACACTTCCTTTGAAGCCCCACCGTGTCTGGAGTTTGTCTGCGGCCGTAATGCGATTGTGTTTTACAGCTTAGCTCAAACGAGCAGAGGGTAATTGCTGACTCGTCTTCTAACCGTCCTAAATCACGGCGCGGCCGCGAGGCGGCTGACGAGGCGGTGCCTCTCCCAGGTTTTTCGGGAGGCAAAGATGCTGCCTCCGTAGAATCCTTGCAAATTTGCAATACCTCATTACACTGAGAGCATGTTGAGGCTGGCATTACCAGGGGATTGGGATGGATCTTGGCAGAGTCATCTCGGTCATACACAACCTGCCAACTTGGATTAAAAACAGATTACTCAGAGACAGCAGCATTGTCGTTGGCGACGGGTTTAAATGTGAGCTGCAAAAGCACATTCACCGCCTTTATGTGTCTGGAAAATTCTTTTTTGGACGATGCATAGAGATTCTAGAAGCGTTTTTAGCAGCACTGAGACAGTGGATTCAACGACTGTCATTATGCGCGTCAATAAACCGCGGAACACACCGGGCTGTTTGATAGCTTGCCGCCATTTCTCAAAGCGTGACATCCACAATATGGCACAGAGAACTCGGAGGGGGGGGGGGGGGGGGGGGGCGGGGGGGGGGGGCAGGATGGGTCTGGGCTTAATTAGATCCTGCGGAGCTAAATCAAATAAGCGTAAATGAGAGAGTAGAGCCAAACCCCTCCCCCACAGATGAAGCCGCGCGGGCTGTCCACTTTGTGTGGCTCCCGATCGCTATCTCTCAACCGGGGCCGCGCGCGTGCTTGAAGGTTGGAGCAGGTTTGCCCTCCCTCACTACCCCCCTCCCCCACCTCCTCTCTCCCCATCCCCCCCACCCACCCACCCACCCTCCACCCCCCCCACCCCACCCTCCATCCCATCTGCACCCCCCCCTCCTCCTCTCTCCCCCCCCCCCCCCTCTATCTCCTTCAGCAGTCAGAGGAGGGAGGAAGGAGTGAGAAGGGAAGGGAGAGAGTTCTCTCCTCCAACACGCCTCCCCTCTGGCTCTCCCTGCTTAACCTTGACAAGTCAATATGATACCGGCGCAATTTGCTTATCTCCTCCTGACATTACCCTCAGTCGCCCCACCCCAGCCCCCAGCCCCTCCCCGCCCCCACCCCCGCAGCGGGGGCCAGGAGATGGCTATTAGCATAGCTTACAAACACAGCCCATTCCCCAGGCCCTGCCCCACACCCCACCGGCACACACTCAACATACTGTTCCTACATCAAAATGTCACGTCTCACGACGCACGTCTCCTCGGAAACGCAAAGCGTCATCGCGCCACACGTTTGAGGAAAAGAAATCGCTCTTCTCTGCGGAGCGGCCAACCTGAGCGGCAAACCCAATCAGAAGCAGCCAAACCTGCGCTCTCCCCCAATCAGAAGCAGCCAAACCTGCGCTCTTCCCCAATCAGACGGCCGGCGCGAGGAGGAGGGAGGGTGTTCGTCAGCATGCCTGTGTGTGTCAGGGCCCGTGAACCCTCATCCTCCACGTGAGCATCATCCAGCCTCCAGCATCTGGCCGGGCCAGGAGACCTGGAGCCCCAGTCGGGCTCCGGGGCCCGGGCTGCAGGGTGGCTCCGACCCAGGCCTATCAGTCACCAGACCCGGAGGCCCCGCTCCCCTCATCCCACCACATAAGGTGGCGTAATTGATACCCATCAGCCCCCGCGAACCATCGCCTCTGTGGGAGGCAGAGCGGGGGTGGCCTTGGTGGCTCGTGTTTGGTTAGGAAGGGTGGGCTGGGGGGGGGGGGGGGTCTGTGTCTGTGCCATCACTCCACTTGAAGGTGAGATGATTTAGAGGCCTGGGAGAAAGTTAATTTCTCTTGATCATTGTGCGCAACCTGGAGCCTTAATGGCGGGCGTAATTAATTCTGCTGATGTTAATCACCAGGGCTGGTCCCCACAATTATCAGCCCTGTGCAGATGGGACGTGGCGCAGACATGAAAAATTAGGAAAATGAATCTGTAATGGGGTGGCAGATCTAATCTTGGGAGAAAACAAAGTTAGGGAAGAGCAAGGAGCCTCTGGATTCCAGGTGAAAGCCGGCGCCGCCGACAAGCGCGCGTGACAGGGCTGAGAAATGTTCCCGGGTCCGAGGTGTTTGGTCATTACTGGGCCCACCGTACTCTCCCATTGTTGATTCATCACGGTAGCAGAGGTGAGGTTAAATATCTCCTTCCTGTGCGGGGGGGAATGAGGGTGTGTGTGTGTGTGGGGGGGGGTTGTCATGTGACACCTCCAGAGTCACGGTGAGGTTAATCAGGCTCCAGTCTCAGGTTGTGTGGGGGCTGCAATCAACTACCACACACGTTTGGGATGGGGTGAGAAGAGGAGCGACTGATAGCACCAGAATTCAACACACTGGTTTGAACTGTGCGTGTGTGCATAAACACACACAGTTTTTATGCACACACACACACACACACGCCTTGTAGATGAGCAGACGTGAAGACACACACACACACTTACTGTAAACTAGTCATGCACACACACTCCCTGACACACACACACACTCCCTGACACACACACACTCCCTGACACACACACACACACACACCACACACACTTGATTGGTTCAATCATGGTCCTCCTGATGGGAGAATTACTAAAGCATTAGTGGTCAAAGGACAGGTCCTCCCAAAGGACGTTTCCTCTGCCAACGTCAAACAAAATTAAGCAAAATCCAGCAGATTAATTGAAATAGCAGAAGAGCCATTTTTCAAGCTCTTGCTTAACTCCAGCAGTTGGGCATGCTGTCATTGCTATTTGGTCAGATTAATTAGTCTTCCACCTAGTTTGTCTCTAATAGGGCATGCCATAGGTTCTTAGGAAATTTAGGAGGTTAGAATGAATCATTATTCATAATCATTGTGGTAAGAAGTGAGAAAACCCAACAATAGACTGTTATTGCCAACCATGATTCAGTCTGAGTGTGTTATTAATGACTTCTATAACCTTTTGCTCTGCATTCCTGGTTCTCACACATAAAGGAACACACAGCTTCAAACTGGAAGGTACATCCACATAAACCAGAGCACATACTCAACACACACAATTTAATATAGAAAAAGACCGATAAAGAATGTGTATGTGTTTACGGTGACGACTGCAGACCGTTCTAGTGCAGAACCTGACAGCACGGACACCTTTTGACTCTCTGGGTGTTTGTAGCAATAACCATAGCAGTCAATACACACATATCGACCCACCTTACACTTAACGCACGCTTTTCCAATATAAATCAAAGGTCAAAGGCTCATTTTGCTATAATTACTCACAAGGGCCTGTAGCAGCTCTTGAGGTGAGCGTCAACAAACAGTAATAGATGAGCCAGCTGGCCGTGTTCATTGTTCTCGGGTAAGCTGTGTCACCGCAGCCACGACCAGGTGTTTACACAGGGCATCTCCTCACAGAGCCACGCTGGGAGGAAGGACATCCAGTCACAGGGGCCCTGCCAGGGGCTGGGGGAGAGGCTGGGGCTGGGGGAGAGGCTGGGGTAGAAGTTAGGACTGGAGCTGGGGTAGAGGCTGGGGTAGAGGCTGGGACTGGAGCTGGGGTAGAGGCTGGGGTAGAGGCTTTGACTGGTGCTGGGGTAGAGGCTTGGACTGGTGCTGGAGTAGAGGCTGGGACTGGGGCTGGGGTAGAGGCTGGGGTAGAGGCTGGGACTGGAGCTGGGGTAGAGGCTGGGGTAGAGGTTAGGACTGGAGCTGGGGTACAGGCTGGGACTGAAGCTGGGGTAGAGGGTGGGGCTGGGGTAGAGGCTGGGGTAGAGGCTGGGGTAGAAGCTTGGACTGGTGCTGGAGTAGAGGCTGGGACTGGGGCTGGGGTAGAGGCTGGGGTAGAGGCTGGGACTGGAGCTGGGGTAGAGTCTGGGGTAGAGGCTTGGACTGGTGCTGGGGTAGAGGCTGAGGCTGGAGCTGGGGTAAAGGCTGGGGTAGAGGTTAGGACTGGAGCTGGGGTAGAGGCTGGGGTAGAGGCTTGGACTGCAGCTGGGGCAGAGGCTGGGATTGGATTTGGGGTAAAGGCTGAGGCCGGGCTGTGGTAAAGGCTGGGGAAGAGGCTGGGACTAGAGCTGGGGTAGAGGCTGGGGATGGAGTAGAGGCTGGGGTAGAGGCTGGGACTGGAGCTGGGGTAGAGGCTGGGGCTGGGGTAGAGGCTGGGGTAGAGGCTGGGACTGGAGCTGGAGTAGAGGCTGGGGTAGAGGTTTGGACTGCAGCTGGGGCAGAGGCTGGGATTGGATTTGGGGTAAAGGCTGAGGCTGGGCTGTGGTAAAGGCTGGGGAAGAGGCTGGGGCTAGAGCTGGGGTAGAGGCTGGGGATGGAGTAGAGGCTGGGGTAGAGGCTGGGGTAGAGGCTGGGACTGGATACATGTGTGATCCACAACTACACCAACACAAATTCATCATCATGCTACATGTGTTAATTACATTAGTGATCCTAATCTGGCTAATGGAGAACTTTCTGCTCTTGAAGGTTAATTTTGCCTCCACCAGCGTTTGCCTGACATTCCCCATCCCATTCAAAATGAACACACACCGAGTGAATAAAAACTGAAGGCAAGGTGATGGAGATTAGCACATTCATAATTTCAGAAGATGATATGCTAATGCGGTTGCCTGTTTGCCTGAGCCGATTGCGTTGTGGTTATTAGCCCGCTGCCAGAGGAGAAACGCTACACAGCAAACGTCCTTATCTGTTCTGCCCTCCAACCATTAGCATTTTTATTACAGTCGCACAGAACAGGAGCGGGGAAACACAAGCAGCAGACAACACACCAAACTTGGGAGATTTCATTAAATATATTCAAATGTGATTCATAGAACAATTACGGCAGCATCCTACGAGCACGTAATACAATAGTTTAGTCCATACTGGGATCTCCGCCCCTCCTAGCCCCTTCTCTTGGCCCCTCCACTCCTTCTAAATTAGAAACCGGACTGGCATTTGAAGGAGTCACTGAAGAGGAATCAATAGGTGTATTAATTACTGCGATTCATTACCCAAATAAACATGGGACTCAACCTTTGCTGGAAACAAATTTGGGGGCCGTAAGCGTTTGGCCCGACACAAAGGCCCTGCCTGGGGTGTTCCTCGTGCATTAATCTGGGAGATCAAGCTCTGCTGAGTGGGGGGGTCCTCCTGGGAGAGACCGGCCCGGGATCAATCTGGACACACAGCCGGTGAGTTATGGCTGCCGAATACAAAGGTGGTCACATGACGGGGCCCTCGCCGCTCTCCTGCCGCGCCCGCACAGATCCCGCTCTCTTTCTCTCCTCTCTCTCTCTGTCTCTCCTTCTCCTTCTCTCTCTCCCTCTCTCTGTCTTTCTCTGTCTCTCTTTCTCCTTCTCTCTCGCTCTCTCTCTCACTTTCTCTCTCTCTTTCTCCCTCTTTATTTGTGTCTCTCCCTCTCCTCCTTTCTCTCGCACTCCCTCCCCTCCTCTCATCTCCTTTTTTCCCTCGCACTCCTCCTCTCCGTCTCTCCTCCTCTCTCTCTTGCCCTTCTCCCCCCCACCTCCCCCGCCCCATTTCTCCTCATCTGTCTGGAACACAATGGGGGTCCTGCTAGCCCATAATGCACCGGGTGTGTGTGCGTGCGGGGGGGGGGGAGTCTCTGGCTCCGTAGCTCCCTGGGTCCCTGGCCTCAGCTCCTGGGCTGCTGTCTCCCTGCTTCAGGGCCATGGAGGGCCGCTGGAGCTGCACCGGCAGAGGACGCCGCTAAAGGACGTCCCTCTACCCCGCTGTCATCCCAACCGTGGGCGCCTATTTGTGAATTATATCTCCAACGGAGGCTATAATAAAACATGATAATGATGGATCACACCAATAAATTACCGTTGAGTGGATTGCTAGGTCGGATTTGTGAGTGTGTGTATGTGTGAGCTACTTTGGCTGGGGGATCCATCTGAACACCCGGGAGTGCATACACACACTGTAAACACACGCGTGTGGGCGCGCGCACACGCCTCGGCACACAACCTGGATAAAGTGCTGCAGTAGACTGTTCGGACCTACACGCCAGGTTTGGAAATAGGTGAACGAGCTGCACTGTGCAAAAGCAGTGCGAAACCAAAGAAAGCCCAGCTGTACACTTACTTCTGTCCTAATGAATGACTGTCCCTCTCATCCTTCCAGTTAGTTAATCCACCCATAAACTTGTTTGCTGTCTGTTCATTTTATTTCAAGTCTACAATATACATTCCTTCCACATTCCATCTCTGAAAGACCAGCCATGCTGACAGCAACCATGAAAAAAACGCTTGAGAGTAGTTAGTCAACAGTCAACAACACCAATTTATAACATAAAGTTAAGATAAAATAGTAAATGAAAAAAACATAGAAAACAAAAACATAACTACACGCAAACATTAAATATATCTAAGGATCGTGACAATGGTAAATGACGGTGCACTTTCTAGTGCAGTCGGTAGTGCAGACTGAAATCACATTCTGGATGTGACGTCCAAATGGCTGGTGCCAAATAAAGCTAGCGTCTGTCTGCTGTGCAGATCAGGTTATCGCGGGGAGACGTTTCGTCTCTTCGTAGTGCAGCCGGAAGAGAGCGCACCTGGACAGTGTCCTTTCACCCTATTTCAGTGCGTCTTACTCACCCACGCATTGGATCAGGACGCTGCATGTCTCCGAGTCTGGTCTGTTTAGGACAGTTTGTCCTCGACGCCTCTCTTCTCACATTGTGACACTCACATTCTGCAGGAATAGGACATTCACACACGCACCGCGACTAACATCATCACAGGCATGGGCGTATCTAGCCCAAAGTTTCATTAGCCTCCCCAAATGTTTTTTATTTAAAAAAAATAATATATAAATTTGTTTATTTCTCTTCCTAAAACCCACTAGAGGACACTATTTAAAAATCTATTTTCAAAATGTCTTCTGGGGGAACATGCCCCCAGACCCCCCTAGTTTTGCTGGGTCACAGGAAAAATAATAGGTTTTATCTAGGGGCTTAGCTCCCCCAAAAAGAGGGAACCTAGATTCACCCCTGATCACAGGCATCTTGGAATGTGAATGAGTTCAATCTATCTCCGAGGCACCACATAGCCACATTTAACACTTGCTCACCGAGTAGGACTATGAGACATCTTAACCAACTATTTACAACATTGCATACAACATGCTCACAACATTGCCATAACCTTTGAAAGATCGTGTTGGCTTTCGGTTACTCTGCATAGACTAAATGAAACATTGCAAAGATCTGTACCTCATTCGGTGTCAGTGTTGTACTTCGAAAAGTATTTCTAATAGAGTCGCCAAATATCAGTCAGTAGCTGAGGTGGAGCCTTTATAAGACAGAATTTGAGATTTATTTACACACTGTTAGACAGAATAAAGAGTTCAAGTGCTGTCTGAAGGGAGTTCCCCAGCAGACTGTCTTATCTATCCTGTATGTTTGATAAGGATGAACCTTCTCGCTCAAAACGTTGCAGCATTTTGGTTTATTTCCTATTCGCTGGTCTGCTCTTGGCTTAGTTTGAAAAAGTCTGCAAGCCCAAACCCCAGACAGACCTGACCCAGTTTAAAGCTGTGCCCTCTGAACAGTCTCCTAACTCTCATGTCCTCTCAGCTGCACGACGGACACAACCGCTATGGAATGTCCTATAAAACATAATCTCAATGTGTTTAAAAATAATTTTCTTCAAACTTTTTTTCCTTAACAATTGGGCATTTTCTGGACCAACGGGCCCAATTCATCACTGGCTCTGAGCCCTTTCTTACATACTAAGTAAGGAATCCTGGATCTTGTCTTGTGAGCAACCAAACAATGGTAAATCTTAAGACCATCCACTTATAGGAGACCTTTTCTGCCCCAAAAGTAAAAGGTGATTAGTTATTCATATAGGTCCATTTGAGCTGGCCCCCATCCAGAAGTGTAACTAATTAAAAATCAATCTGCAGGCCATTAGCATTGGAGGTGTGTGCCCGGGCTGTGCTCTTCAGAAGAGCCCCGGTAATGAGCTTAGCTCTGCATCGGGGAGGGGAGAGAGGTGAGGTGTAGGGGGAGGGAGTGGGTGGGGGGAGGAGAGGGGGGGGGGGGGCGGGGGAGGGAGAGGGAGGGAACAGATCCCAGATAATCTGGGGACGCTCTGTAGCTTAACTCAACAACTGATACCGCGTGTAAAGATGCTGAACTCGTCGTCTGCACTAATTGATCCACTTACCCTCGCTGGGAGAAAGCTGAGAAATAAATGTGGGTGTTCATTGCGTGCGAGAGGCCCCATAGATAACTATTAAAGCTGGATTTGTTGCCCTGATTCTGATGGCTACGGAAGGGCTTGCAGAGCAGGAAGGCATTTGTCTGCTTTAGCAAGAGTGGTGCTGGATGTTTATGTGATCAATGTTAGCCAACTCAGACCAGCACCTGGGGAACAGAAACCTGGAGCCTTGAACTCTGGAACTTATTAAAGTTGCAGCAGCGCATTTCATAGCATCTCCTGAAAATCTGCCCAATTACAGAGGTGTAACCGGTGCTGATGCCTACCCTATTCGGCCTGTGGATGCAAGCTGTCTCTAAGCACCCGACGACCCAGATGCCAGGACGCCAGCATGTTTTACCGTGCTGTAACATTTAGGACATGTTTGAACAGAGCCTGTGAAAGCAGAAGGTTGCAGGTATATGAGGGATGCTACCTTGTCATATATGTCCCATAAAACGTCTCCAGTCCTAGGTGTGTTGCCCCGATTTCCCGACTTTCATCATTCTTTATGGTTGAGCAGTGGTTAATGTGGCATTAAAACCCTGCCCTCCATCTCGCCTTTGACAGTAAAATGAGCACTTGCAGTTAGATTAGGGGGTAATTGTTGAAATTACTTAGTAGGTGGTTGGTTTATCTTAAGAGCTCTCATTTATATTACACTCAGACAAAGCTTTGACGTGTTAGAGCCCCTCAACTGTCCTGACAAATCCTCTCGGTTGAGTAGCAAGGAGTCTGGTCACGGCTAAAAAGCCCAGTAAATCAGAGGGATTCTGTTCGAGCTGGTGTAGGAAGCCTTCATGCATAAGTGAATGTCCACATTTGCATGTGCAAGCGGGGTAAGATAGAGGAGAGTGGAGGAGGAAGAGAAACAGAGACAGAGAAAGAGGGGGAAACCAAGAACAAGACAGAGAAAAATCGAGATAGAAACAAAAAGAAAGAAAGAGAGAAATAACGAACAAGTCCAGGCGAGAGACACTGAGAGACAGAGACAGAAGGCGAGAGACAGAGAGAGTCAGAGAGAGGCAGAGAGAGGCAGAGAGAGAAAGAGAGGCAGAGAGATACAGAAAGAGAGAGAGAGACAGAGAGAGCGAGAGAGACAGAAAGAGAGAGACAGAGAGAGAGAGACAGAAAGAGAGAGAGACAGGGTGAGGCAGGGAGACAGTCAGATAGAGACCGAAAGAGAGAGACAGAAAAAGAGACAGAGAGAGACAGAGAGAGACAGAAAGAGAAAGAGACAGAGAGACAGAGAGTGACAAAAAGAGAAACATAGAGAGAGAGAGACAGAAAGAGAGAGATAGACAGAGAGAGAAAGACAGAGAGAGACAGAAAGAGAGAGAGACAGAAAGAGAGAGAGAGAGACAGAGAGACAGAGAGCGACAGAAAGAGAGACAAAGAGAGAGAGACAAAGAGAGAGACAGAAAGAGAGAGAGACAGAAAGAGAGAGAGACAGAAAGAGAGAGAGACAGAAAGAGACAGAGACAGAGAGATACAGAGAGACATAGAGAGAGAGAGACATAAAGAGAGAGAGACAGAGAGAGAGATGGTGCATTTTCGAGGAGACATCCAGGCCCGAGCGAGCCTCGTGGCTGTGTGCAGTGACAGAGAAACCTCAAGGAGAGCTCAATAACAGAGCTGTCAATGTATTCCCTATATGAGTGTATTTTTAGTGCAGGCATCACGGGCCTCATGCATATTTCAATAGATCTTTTGTATATGAGGTGCGAGTGCACACACAAGCTGGAGTGAGGACTAGCACAACATGACTGCAAGAAATATGGGCTGGATTCTTCGATTTGACAGACCGGCTCTGAGCGGCTCCAGATAGGTTTGAATGTGCAGCACGAGGAGACCTTCATTGATTGCTTTATAAGACAACAACAAGAAAACTCCACAGATATGACATTGACCTCCACAGTAAAGGAATGGGACCCAGCACTATTCCAGATGGTGTTGACTGCAGAGCTTCGTTGCCGTGTTACGGCGACACCACGCCGATCCCGCGCGCACAAAAAATGTATCGTTTTTCCCGTTGATGCTATGGCATGCTCCATCTTGTGGACCTGAGGTCTAGGGGTGGGGGGGGGGGGGGTCTGGGTGAGAGAAGAAGGAGTTCCCATCAGAGGCCTCAATGCATTGCATCTGAGTTATAAATCATCTCATAGATTATCTCATATAACGGTTCAATTTCCCCCCACTTGATTAAATCAAAGTTTATGAAGCTGTCATCGCTGTCCTGATGACGGGGTCATCATTTAGCCGTGATGCCGGGGTTTGGTGACGCTGCCCCCTGTGGCGGAAGGTTCCCCTGTGGTTGGGGGCGGCTCGGTACCCACAACCCCCTGCGGCCCACGGCTGCAGTCGTCCAGAGAGCGGGGTCGGAGAGAGTCGGAGAGGTTAGGAGCTGGGGAAGACGAGCAGAGCTGTTGTTTTCCATGACGTCCAGATCTTGGAATTTGACTCCTGATGTTAGCTGGCTCCCCTCCAGAGAGGCTTGGCCCATGGCCTTTTGAACAGTAACTTTTACATCCATACATCACCTTATAGAGAACGTCTTGTATACTGTGGGCCTGTGATGAGACAAGACGCTGACAAGCCCTGGGTCTGGGTAGTGTACTGAAGACACGTCCATGTGAAGACACGTGGGTGTATGCGCTGGGACACGCAGGGGGGATTTGACGATGAGCTCTTTGGGGTTTAAACATCCTCAGATGTGAGAGGGCGTCGCCCCGTGTCGGACCCACTGCAGTACTGATGCCTTCCAGCAGAGGGCGGGTGTCCTATGTCTGGGAAGCACGTCAAGGGGTTTTCGTTATGGCTGTATTTTTGTGTGGTGACTTCTGGAAACCATCGGACCGGAAACCAAGTCCGTGGGCTATACACGTCAGGTCTAAAAACGTCGCTTTTCTTGGAAAACCAGATGTTTTGGGCTTCACGTACAGATAAATGCCTCGTTTCCTCCACCTAATGTTCGAGGCGCTCCACAAAGGATGTGTCTTAGCGGAGATTTGTAGCCTTACTTAAAGAGTTTAATTACAGGGAGAGTGCCAAAGTCAAAATATCTCGGCACCATTGGAAATCCATGGCGCTCCATGGATTGGCCTAGAACTTTCAAGGTGCTGTAATGAGAGAGAGGAGCGGTCACGTTGATGGCAGAGGGGGCATCAGATTTCCATTATTGACTGCTGCAGATATTGCACTGTAGCTCTGTGTAAATTGGTTCCTGAGGGCTTTTTGGCTCCGCGAGCTGGGGGCATTGTGTGAGGTTCACCCCGGCCGTCCCCCCTTCCCCCCTGCAGCCCCCCTTCCCACTCTGCCCTCCCCCCTCCCCCCCCCCAGCCTCCGCCCCCCCTCCCCTGTAAATCCTAGTGGCGGAACGCTCCCAGTCCCTCGCTGGCGCCAGCCCCCCCCCTCCCTTCACCCCCCCCCCCCCCCCCTGTCCTCCTCTGATCAATACCTAATTCCAGCCTCTGCAATCAGGGCCGGCGTTGCCGTGGCAACGCTGATGTCACGCGGGGCTGAGTGCTAGCTGTTGCAACAAATCATTTCCCTTAAGCAAGCGTAATTGAGTATTTGTACAGTAGGCTGTCACCTGAGACTATTTACATGGGGCCGGAGTCTGCCGGACATTAGTTATGCCTGCTCTCCCAGGGACGTCCCCACCGGCAACGCTGACCTCACGGCGCTACCTGGACACCGTAGCCATGGCAACCCGGTTTACCTTGGAACGGCGGAGCTCCGAGGGGGGAGGGGGAGGGGGGCGAGGGGGGAGCGGGGAGGAGGAGGGGGAGGAGGAGGGGGAGGAAGAGGGGGAGGGGGGGAGGGGAAGGAGGCTGTGTTTAGAGCGTTGAGGAACCTGGAGGCACAATGGCCAGTTGTCCTTCCCTGTTAGGAGGCTGAGCTACCTGCACATGACCGGTGTACAGGACCGCCACAGTGAGACCTAATATCTGAAACTGGAAGTGATACTGGTAAATCAGTTTGGTTTACTGTTCCTGCAGAGGCCGGGACAGTTTAATTCAACACATTAGCATATTAGCAAATGGTTTTAATGACTTATCATACTTTCAGATATATGCATTACTGCTCATAGGTTGTAATGCCAAATTGGCCAATAAAATAAAACAGAAAATCTACAACTAATTTAATTGGATTGCAACATCACTCAAGATTAAAACAAATAGAGTGACTGCGTGATTTACGGCGTCACATTTAAATTACCAAAGGCATAAACATGCCAGATCCATGAGCAGAGCATTGTGATACTAGAGCACGCGGAAACAAACCCCAGACAGCAGGGAAGGCAAAGCTACTGTGACAGTAAACATAGGGTTTACTTCCACAGAAGAGTCCAACTCTGCTGGGGTCAACCAGGTGTCCTAGTGCATGCACACCCTGCTCCTAGCAGATGACCGTGCTGTGTGTCGTGGGTCTGGGCTGGTGTGTGTGGATGCTGTATTCCTATGTCCTTAACCGTGCTGTTAATTAGGTGAATTCCGTATTAGCGGTGGTATGCATCACAGTTGGCATCTTTCATTCCTTTAAGTAGCCGTCGTGATTATTCCGCGCGTATCCCCCGTAACTCATACTTCCCATCTGCCATGGGCTCTTCACAATCATTCATCAAGCATGGAGATGAATGCATTAGGCCAATAAAAGCATTTTCACGAGTGTTGCTGACTCAGGTCGTTCAAATCATTCTGAAGTCTCAGTGTCTACCCCTGGACACACATACTTATCTACGAAAGAAAAGGCCCGTTCATTTGTATACCAACAATATCTCCAGAAAACCGATTTGGGAGATTGGCCTCTTCTGCCAGTAACACCTCTGGACTTCAGAGTTCGTTTTCCGGGCGATTTTTCTTTGCGAGCTGACAAGGCGGGTCAAAGTCAGGCAGGACAAGGCTCCTCACTGTAGAGGCAAAACAAACTGATAAGACACCTGGTCGCTTCAATTGGAAGACAAATTCAACCTCCCCTCACACACACACACACATCTCCGCTCCCCCCACCCCCATCATCGCCTCCCCGCCTCCAACACAAACAGTATGCAAAAAAAGTAATTTTGAATAACCTTTACCAGTATGTCATTTTCACCTATCGTTGTATTCAAATTCATCCTTGTGTCCCAGTTCTGAAAATAGAAAAAAAGTTAAGATGCAAAATCATTTGCATACATTGTTATTCATTGTACGCGCATTGGGGGGGGGGGGGGGGGGCGACGACATGAGAGTGAAAAATGAAATAGTTGATTATTCCATTATTATTGTACTTTTGCTTTGAGTGATAAAGAAAAGCCTGTCAGCTTCATTACTTTCAATACAACTTAATCCTAATATCTTTCTCGACTTTCAGATGATAAACTATTATCGGATATCATTGTAATTTTCATTATTAAAAATGGCACACCCAGTAGCATAATCTGACAAATCTGATTTGTACTATCTTCACAGCTATTATACAGCCATGAATCAAAGGTATTGGTCATTTATCCCGGGGGTAAAATCTCCAGTTTTTATATTTCTCTAGTTTATTTCACAGCCATTGAAGAATTTCGCTTAACGACAAAGACACCGAGGAACAAAGAATGATGATTGTGACTTATGAGTTTGTTATATCGCTTATGCCCACAACAGTAGGATATAGCTGTTCTTTAATAAGAGGAAATGACACAGCTTATTTGTGTACAGCAGCAGATGATATCAGGAGGAGAAGCAGTCCTGATTTTACTGCCCTGATTTGGCTCAAGACCTGGCGTGAACACTGCGAAGGCCAGGACTGTCAGAAGAATGCATTTCATCCTGCCTCACTTCGCATTTCTACATGGTTTATGTACAGAACAGTTGCGGAAAACACCTACTTAAACTTAAGTGGAACGATTTGGCAATTCACCATAAATTCTTCTCAGATGTGTATGGTAGCCTACAGTGTTGGTCTGCTCTGTTTCTAGGCTCTGAGCGTTTTTATGTGGGATTAGAGCGACTCACTGAAAGGGTCGACTAGAGACTGGAAACCTTGTTACACATGACCCACTCAGTCGGTGTTGTGCGTGAGTGTTTGCGTGTGAGGTTAGCGTTAGGAGTTGCTGTCGTGTGGCGATACCGTGCGTCAGTGTTGTGTGCTAGTGTAGCGCGTTAGGGTCTCGCTTCCGCCTGAAACCTGATCGGTCAGCGTGGATGAGCTCTCCGGCGAGTCTCTCCGGGGCTCTGATTGAATCTGTGCGTCTCCAGGTTCACAGCTCCCTGGCACTGATGTACGACCGGGAGGAAGCTGGGGCGTGGAGCGTCGCTGCGTGGATCAGGTTATGTCAGAGCCATTTCACCGACGCTGGGATCTCATTCCAGCGCCGGCGGACTGACACGTCGGGGCGGAGGCATTAGCGTGATCGGCCCGCGTGGAGCGCTTCATCTGTGTGTGTCGGGAGAGCTGAAGGTCGACAGGATGCCTCAGCTCCCAACGAGTGTCAGGTAGAGGTCGAGACGAGCCACGGGGGGGGGGGGGGGAGGGGGGCAGGGGGGGGGGCGGGGGGGGGGGGCACCGTGGAGGAACGTATCTCCCCCGGAACGGCGTGGCGATCCTTTTGGGTCGTGGCCTCAGAGGCGCACAGGCAACCAGCTGATGGGAGAGAGAGTTTCACAAACACCCTGAGATCAACACGACCAGTTCAGACGCACAGCGGTACCAGCAAAGCCTCTCCGAGGCATGAAGGTTTGACGACAGCATTTATAGTGAATAGACAAAAACTAAAACAGACACACAGTCAATTCATGTTGGTTATTATAGGCAGGTGGAGACAGGGATGATTACAGTAAGAATACAACGTGAATAAATGATAAGACAGTGTGAACTGATGACGAGGCAACAGTGATTACGTAACATCCTGTAAAATGATTGTGTACTGATTGTGATACACATAACGCAAACACACCGGAAATCCCAATTCTTCCACAGTGCTGAGGGCTGTTCCTCCCTTGTGTCTGTGTTGGACATGTGGAACAGACACCATTGGCATTATTGATTCACTTCTCTGTGTCTTTAAAGGTTGCTCTGTTTTACACGGGACACATTTTCGGAATCTGAGGACTCTCCTCTTCCCCGGCTCCCGCCCATGCTCTCCACGGCGATGCTCTCCACGGCGATGCTCTCCACGGCGATGCTCTCCACGGCGATGCTCTCCATGGCGATGCTCTCCGCTTTTCCAACGTTGACCTTTCGTGATGTCACTCCTGTTTCGGCAGCGACGGCTCGGTTTAATTACACCCCCCCCCCCCCCCCCCCGTCTCCCTGGAGGAGGCGATAAAAGACGAGCTGAATATTTCATGTCAGCGTGTTCAACATCTCCCGGGCGAGTCATTAATTCTTCCCATCAAGACAGCATCATGTCAACCAAACAGGGGCTGACTTACAACAGGGGAGCAAATCACCGACACAGCCAGGACATCACAACTTCGCTGGTGCAAAGCTGTGTCGGCGTGTTCCCACGGCAACAACCCTCGGAGAGAGTGCCTACAGTACACAGCCGCGATGTCACGTGACTCTCACAGAGAGAAGCATCTGGAAGGGTCATAAAGCTGCCGCAGGTGATTGGTGCTGTGACCCTCCCAGCAGATGTGGAGAGCAGGCCGTCACACAAACCAGGCCTCGGGCCCAAACCCATCTGACACCTGCAGCTGCCAGGCGCACAGTAAACACCATTGGCCTTCCAGACAGGACAGGGTTTGTGGCGCCTCGTTTCTGCTTTGGGCAGCAGCCGACTCTGAAAGTGTTGTGACACACAGCATTGTGTTTCACAGCTTGAGGATGATTCGAGTCCCCCAGTTTGAGCTGGAAATGACACGTTGATTCAGAGGATGGATGCTGGGGTGTCGGACTCGTGCAGATGATGTGCAGGACAAGTTTGGTAGTTTCAGTGAATTGCACTGGACCTTAAAAAAAACCTTGGTAAAAACGTCCTTAAAAAAACAAGTTCCCATAGAGAATGAAAACGGTACCATGCCCAGAGAGATGACACCACCCCCCCCCCCCCCCCTGTCTAGCGGAGGGGGCAGCAGTCTCCATAAGGTAGCCTGGTGGAACCGGGTGCTCTAGATGGTTCCATGTCATGTGCACTCACAGAACAGGAGCCTCTGAAGGGGGTTATTTTTACCCCGGCACCTGGAGATGGTTACAAACTTGCCATGGCCTCAACATCTCCCTCCCTCCCTCCCTCCCTCCCTCCCTCCCTCCCTCCCTCCCTCCCTCCCTCCCTCCCTCCCTCCCTCCCTCTCCCTCCCTCCCTCCCTCCCTCCCTCTCCCTCCCTCCCTCCCTCCCTCCCTCCCTCCCTCCCTCTCTCCCTCTCTCCCTCTCTCCCTCTCTCCCTCTCTCCCTCTCTCCCTCCCTCCCTCCCTCCCTCCCTCATCAGGTGTTGCAGCAAGCGATCTTCATTCACTGCAATTAAGATTCTGCCTTCACCTCCTCCCGGCTCACAGTTACTGCTGGCTCTAATTGCTCTTTCTGCTGGGATTGGTTTGTAGCCAGTGATTTTGATGGGTAGAGGATTATCTTCATTCTTTTACTCTGGCCCCTTAAAAAAAAAAATCATTTGTAAACTCCCCGGTGTAATTACTGAGCCCTATGATTAATTGTCCTTTGAAATTAGCCTGGGTCTCACTTTCATTTTTACTGCTACGAATATTAATTAATGTGAACCCCCCCCCCACCCCCACCCCTCCACACACACACACACACCCCGTTTCAAAAGCACATCTTTTCTTTTGAATATTCATTGTGTGCTTGAAAAATGGTCACAGACTCGCGCCTTGTATCAAAGTGCTATCGCAAAAAACACATATCTGGAATTAAAAGATGTGCTTTGGGTCATAAATAATTTTTACAGGAGGTCGTCCGGTGAGGAGAGCCAGCTCTTATTTAAATCCCGTCTCATCTGCTAGTCAGGCGGTGTCAGAGCATATGCAAAATGCACCCTCCGCTTTTGTTTTCCTTGAGAGACGGAAGAGGAGTCACATTTATTTTCATTTGTATTTATTTAACCCCATGTGATGAATGCCAAGTTGAATAAGTACCTTATAATCACATTCAGCATATTGTCATGCTGTAATGCGAATACCAATGTCACCTTGAATAAAACATCTGCCAAAAGAATACATTTGAGAAATAATATGGTAATTTACACTAAGGTCTGAATTGTATTAACATTTGAATTTCCCTATAATACACGGCAGAGCTGATATATTCACTGATTAGAGTGCGACGTGTCATAGCCCAGTATTTTGCCCACAGCAGTTTCCTAGTCTGCTGGAATTCATCCTGGATCTCCACACTGACCCGAATGAACAGGCCTATTGTTTTGTTCCACTGTGGCACAGTTATGTCGACTCACCCGTGAACTAAAGCCTTGGTTCGATTCTTCTTGGCAGACTCCATTCCACACCTGTTAGCGCTGAGCTCTCATCCTGGCAGCAGTCAGACACGACAGAGCAGTACACAGAAGCCTTCGGAAAGTGTAGGGGAGGAACAAAAAAGAAAATACACAGAATTAATTGAATTACAGTCACCTAATCTGCTCTGCAGTGTACAGTACAAAGTGCTTCATCATTTCATTCTTCCTGCTAGGGGAGGGTAGTCATAGCAGTACTGCCCGATCCTACACTCATTTTGATTCATTGCATTTCTTGGTTTATTTATCACTTGGATATGCTGTATGGTGACATCAACTCATTTTTTATTAGACTATCTCCTCATCTAATTACGTTAATTATCACAATCCATAAATGTAGAGGCTACAATAAAGCTGAAATCAAAAGGCCAATAGTCCACAGTGTTTCAACGCTCTAACCTTCACACCAAACTGTCGACTCTATTACATTATTAGGTCAACAAATTCCTCTCTGGTATTCGACGGCTTTGTTTCAGTGGTGCCTGCCAGTCAAGGTGATTCATACACAGATCTCTGCAACATCTTTACTGACAGCTGGATGTTTACTACAACCATTCATGTAGAATGCTTTGCTCTGGGGTGAAACAGACCTACACCTGGGATCATCTTCTCGTCCTCAGCTATTATCCCTGTGAAACAAATTCTTACATAAGAAATGAGAAGCAAACCTTCAATACATTGTCTCCCACACAACTGAGTCGAGAGAGAAACGTTGAGATTCTTCAGATGGAGTTAGACAAGAATCGTTAAGCCGAACGCAATCAAACCGGAAGATAATTGTCCTGAAATGAGTTACAGCTGCGGTGAATGATCGGCGCTCGTTCTGTATTCAGCCAGAGTGTAACAGGATAGGTCAAACGACCCTCGCCGAACCTGGTTTCCTGAGCGCCAGTCTACCGTTCCCGCTTAACTTTACAATCAGAGCTTTATTAATGCAATGCTTTCCTTCCGTCTAACAACGCAACAACACAAATAAAATAAATGGTGATCAATCGAGGCTAGCAGAGACAGATGAGAGCTCTGTCACGCTGGGGATGATACCAATTTATCTCTTTAATGCATCTCAGTGGGGTTCTCTCACTAAAGGATACAGATTACTGAGGCCCTTGTCTCTGAAGGAAACACGTGATGAGAATAAATATAATAGAATGAGATGGAGAATCCTCTTTCTTGTGGCATCATTCATGCTTACTATATCTTACATCCTCAGCCTTGTAAATACTGTGAATTGGGCAAATGTGTTCTCTGGTAACACTACATCAAAGAGCCCGCACCCCGGCAGTAATGCCACGATTACTCAGATTCCAGCAGAGTGTAATTAACACATAATTACAACAGAGTTAATAGGTGTGAGCTACACAGTTAAGATCTAGCATCTTGAAGCCTTGGAACAACGACTGGGAGGTCTGTCTCTAACATCATTACACCGATGCATGTGGTCGTATTTGCAGCTGATAGCATCTGTAGTATTCTGGTTAGTCCCAGTGGTCAACTGTCCAGACTGTCTCAGGATGCCCTGGGAAAGGGCAGGGGGGGACGGGGGAAGGGAGGGGGAACTGACGCAGGGCATGCTGGGACACCCTGGGAATAGACACGGAACATTCTGGAATAATGACGCAAAATGTAGCTTTGTTTATTTTTCCCATTTTTGGAATAAGGGCAGGTAAGGAAACAGAACTGCGTCCTGTGTGGCACCAAGCCCAGTTACACCGACAGGGCGGGAGGATAAAAACAACAGAAGTAAAGAGAGAGAGAGAGAAGGGTAGAGGTGGTGAGATAGAGAAAAAAGAGAGAGGGTAGTGAGAGATTTAGAGAGAAGGGGTGGAGGTGGAGAGAGAAGGGGGGAGAGAGGTAGGTAGTGAGAGAGAGAGGTGGAGAGAGAGAGAGAGAGAGAGAGAGAGAGAGAGAGTGAGAGAGAGAGAGAGAGAGATAGTGAGAGAGAGAGAGAGAGAGAGAGAGAGAGGTGGAGAGAGAAGGGGGAGAGAGGTAGATAGTGAGAAAGAGAGGTGGAGAGAGAGAGAGGTGGAGAGAGAGAGAGAGAGAGAGGTGGAGAGAGAGAGAGAGAGAGAGAGAGAGAGAGAGAGAGAGAGAGAGAGAGAGAGAGGTGGAGAGAGAGAGAGAGAGAGAGAGAGAGAGAGAGAGAGAGAGAGAGAGAGAGAGAGAGATGTGTGTCAGTGTGTGAGACGGTAAGGTCAGACTAGTCCCAGCCCTGCAGTAAATAAGGAATTCCCTGCAGCTCCACTTCATCACCAGGCCACAGGATTCCCTCCCCAGGAACAACAATCAAAACCCTGACGCCCACTGAAATCCTCCCATTAGAAGTGAGGCCATGAAAAAGCCGTGCTGTGTTCCAATGCCTGCCTCTAGCCTGAGGGCCAGGGTTTACTGCCCCTCTAATACCCTCACTTCTTACCCTGAGGGCCCCCACCCCTCTAATACCCTCACTTCTTACCCCGAGGGCCCCCATTCATCCAGGAATTCCTCAAAGTGCGTTATTTTCCTGACAGTTATCTACACTGAAAATACCGGAGAGGAAAAAAAAAGCTTTGAATACCACGGATAGCTCCGTGTAAATCCAGACAAACCACAAACAAACCTGTCTAAGCCGCAGCGACACACCTCACAAGTCTTGAGCCTCCATTTTTAAAGAGCAATTGTCTGGTTTCTGACCGAGGCCCAAGGTCAAATTTAGCCTGGGTCGTAAATTGCTTTGTTTGATGGCCTACTTTGCCTCAATAGCAGGGGGAAGGCCAACCTCGTAAACCCGTAAAAGACAGGACAACTCTGGGCATAGCTGTGTGCATTGTCGTCCCAGGGACGGGAGAGAAGCTCCCAGTAGAGACTCCGCGGTGAGTAACGCCTGTTAAAGCCCACCGTGAGATGACTGAGGCCTCGTGGAGGACTCACGGCCAGAGGCCTGCCTGTGGAGGCTGGAGGACCCACGATGGCAGCCTCAAAGCTGGGCCGTTTCATCCGCATTTGGGGCCTGGCCCCAACTGTGTTGGATTGCTCTCCGGGAATACTTTAAGGGAGGCATTTGTTCTGCAACAAATCATCAATATTGTTTGTTGTAATGTTTTTTGGGCCAAATGAATTTCACAACGGAACCATGTTTATGTCCTCAGTATGGCAGTGGGCATTTAGTGTTCTTAAGAGTTTAAGAGTTTGGGGAATTGCAACATGCTTTGTGTGAAACTTTGACTGCCACCACGCCGAAAGAGCACCCAAGGACAATGATTTTACTATCACGAACATAAACTATTCTTAAAGACGATTAATTCTGTGACTTTAAAGCTTCAAGGTGCTAAGATTGATGTTCGAGATGTATTGACAGACATTAACCACACCCAGTTAAACCCTTTAAATGAAATTCAGGTGAATCTTTCAAATAAAAGTGTATATCATTTCTAACAGGTCACCAGTTAATAATTTCACTTGCACAAATGTATACTCGGTCAAAAGCGCAGCCGCTAATAAGTCAAAGCCCAGGGTAAGAGAAGGCTTTGTTTTGGCTCGATGGAGGCTGTTTTAGATGTTAATAGCGTGTGCTGAGTAAGTATTCACAAACAGTGCTGTCCCCTGAGAGAGAGAGAGAGAGAGAGAGAGAGAGAGAGAGAGAGAGAGAGAGAGAGAGACAGAGAGAGAGGGAGAGAGAGAGAGGGAAGGAGACAGAGAGAGAGAGCAGAGAGAGAGACAAAGAGAGAGACAGAGAGAGAGCAGAGAGAGAGACAGAGAGAGACGGAGAGAGAGCAGAGAGCAGAGAGAGAGACAGAGAGAGACAGAGAGAGGGTGGGGGGTTCCTGGACAGGACCTCCCATCAGGCCTGGTCTACAGGGGGCAACCCCCCCCCCCCCCCCCTCATAACACCCCTTCCCCTGACACAGCTGCTCCTCATTAACACCATTATAATGAACGCTCACACCTGAGGTCAATAAACATCCGGACCAAGGTCTGGGACTGTGACTGGGTCTGTGACTGGGTCTGGGACTTGTTCTGGGTCTGGTCTGGGTCTAAGACTGGGTCTGGGTCTGGGTCTGGGTCTGGGTCTGGGTCTAAGACTGGGTCTGGGACTAAGACTGGGTCTGGTCTGGGACTTGTTCTGGGTCTGGTCTGGGTCTAAGACTGGGTCTGGGACTAAGACTGGGTCTGGGTCTAAGACTGGGTCTGGGACTAAGACTGGGTCTGGTCTGGGACTTGTTCTGGGTCTGGTCTGGGTCTAAGACTGGGTCTGGGTCTAAGATTGGGTCTGGGTCTGTGACTGGGTCTGGGACTAAGACTGGGTCTGGTCTGGGACTTGTTCTGGGTCTGGTCTGGGTCTAAGACTGGGTCTGGGTCTAAGACTGCGTCTGGGTCTGGTCTGGGTCCGGGACTTGTTCTGGGAAAGCTGCAGCTTTCATAGGGGGCTCAGAGGGGCATCACTGCTCTAGGGAGCCCTGTCCTCTCTTCCTCTTCACCTCTCCTCTCTTCCTCTTCACCTCTCCTCTCTTCCTCTCCTCTTCTCCTCCCCCTCTCGTCTCTCAGAGAGAGGACATTAAACCTGGTCAGTAGAGGAGCTGCTGGCTACACATTAAACCCCCACAGGTTCCCCATTCACAGCCACGGCCACAAAGCGGATAATGAGTTCCATAAAACCGTCAAGAAGGAAGAATAAATGTGCATCGGATACGCCGCCCGTAATTCAAATGTGCCTCTAAGTAGCTGGAAGAATTATAAGAAATGGTTTTCTATGGCATTGATCAGACTATACTGCAGAAATATTAACGTGTTAAAAACCCGGTAAGAGCCTGCAGTAACTCTCTATCCTTGGAACAACAATGGCCTGTGGTCCTCTGGAGGCAGGCCAAGCCCAGCTTTCTTTATGCGGGGAGGTTAAATTCTCTTTAAAAATTCAGGTAACATGGTTTTGACTGCATTAATCTCTCCGCTCCCTCCCCTGTAGATGGGGCTGCCATTGTTTCGTCTTGGGAAGTGATGCGGATGCAGCGAAGGCCAAGGATATCTCTACTGGATCTACCTCTGTAGAGCACAGCAGTGTGCAGTGTGCAGATTAATTCACATTAATGATGTTGACTGAAAAAGGTTCATCGAAGCTACCCGGGTACCACTGCTGTTATTCACTTGCTATTATTCTCCAGACATTAGTCCTCCTCGCTATGTCGTTAAACATATTAAGACCTAGATAAATGGTATTTACGATTTCACACAATTTCATTAGTCTAACATTACCATAAATATGACGTCCAAATAAAAATCTTCCCAAATCTGATTTAGGTAGATCTGAAACAGTAGGCAACTCCGGGAAAGCCTGTTTTGACAAATGAACATGACATGCAGGGGGAAAATAATTTGACAGGTGACAAATGTTCAGAAGTGATACAATCTGAAACACAGGACACCTGAAATATGACTTACTCTATTAAAATCATTCATGGAGGATATTGAATAGTTCTTTAAAGACTTCAAACATCTGATAAGATTTGCTTTCATTTGATTAGGAGTTCTGATGATGATTCAATTTAAAGACAGAGAAAGAGAGAGACAAAAGGAGAGACAAATGTGTATATGGTTTTCTCAGTTGGTTATTTCTTAAACGAATCAATGGTAACAGTGGATTTTTCATACAGTTCATGGTTGTCGTCCTAAACCTGCAGGAGGGCATGAAACATCCCAGACTGGGGTATTAAACTAGTCAACACAGGATTCAGCAAGAGCAGGCAGGGACTCTATACTGCTTGTAAGTATAGGTCCTTATTTAGAGAAACAGTGAAGAATCACTATGAAAACATCATGATAACGATTTATTTAGTTGACTCCAACTACCATCAAGGCTAAGCAATGTATTTATGAGTTATTTTGTGAATTCTGACATTTTAGCTGATGGGAAAAATGAACCTCTATTTAAATTGTAAAAACAACTTCAACAATCTCCTTTGCATGTTTGAGTTGGCCTACTTGGGTGGTTATAATTAGAGAACTGCATGTATGAGGTTCTATGGTTGAATGCTGAGGCATGTTGTGTTTCAGAGAATATTTAGAGTTTCAGTCAGCGAGGGTTAATACGCTGCCACCCCCCCCCCCCCCCCCCCCCCCAACCAGGATCTCCACCCCAGCGCACGATCTTCAGAGGAAGGTAGACCCTTTTTTCTTATCCAGGTTTCGAAATGTTCGAAATCTAGAAAATAAACTTCTCAGCAGGGTTCCAGTCACTGAATTGGGGGTTTATCCGTTAACAAATGTTGTTGTTGATATTTTGTTTTCTAACAACCTTACCGTATTTTCCATGCACACAAAGTCACAGCATAAAGATTCAGCTAAGATGTGCGGGAACAGAGTTTGATTTCGGTCTGAGCACGTGTGTATGGTAAACCTATGCTTGCTTGGTTTGGATCGGGGCACAGATTCCTGTCTTCTCAGGGTTTATTGACACAAGAGTAGTGACCACTCAGCTCTCCTAGAAACTACAAACCTACAAACTCACATTCCCACTAGCTGTAGTTAAAGTCGTTGCCAAAAAAATAAGCTGTGAATTACTGAACTCCAATAAACAGCCGGCATACAGTATGAATCACCATTTGTAAAGCATGCGACTTTGGGAGTTTTCATTTGGTGTGGTGTGGATGCAAATAAACGCGCGAGGGAAATTGTAACAAAAGTGTTGATTAGGTACACATGTTCTCTCTCTAATTATTTTTCTCTGCTTTGCTTTTGTTTTTCCGTAGTGTCGTTGTTTTCCAGGACCCCATGATTTACTGTTCATGAATTTATGCAACAGGGGAAAAAAGGCAGCAGTCCTAGGGGACATAACTCACAGGCTAAAAGTCTGCCTTATTTACATTAGATATCATATAAACCTGATTCCTCATTCTGCGTATGCCTGTTGTGTAAATCTTTAAGAGGGTATGGAATGCAAGACTTTCTCGTACACCATGATATATAGGCATTTCCTCGGTGAAACACTTATCTTTCACCATCAGCGTTTATCAAAGCTCCACTCTGATTCAACGGAAGCCTCAGTTACACTCCGGGTCTATCTGGAAAGATCCGGAACAGTCCGCCTTCATTCCGTCTTCCGCGGGCCCAGACCTCAGCAACATGGTCCGGGTAAGTTTACAGGGTAAAAATAAAGATACTTTTCTGAACTTAATGGATGGTCGTAAGGTCTCCCTCACCCAAATGTTTTCTTTATGGCAGATTTTGGCATGGAGCCGAAGGTTTCATTAGAGCCCATCTTCATCATTAATGCATCGCTGGGAAAAGGGATAGGTTTTGGGTGGAAGACGCTCGCTCTGTAAATGGCATTTCACTGCTTCAGCCACAGGGCAAGGCTAATGGAATCTGCTCCTCCTCGGCCCTCTAAATGGCTTTGGAAAGAACTGCAGCATGATCAAACCAACTTTGTTTGATGCTGAGGGTGCACACATTGCCAGAGGGCCATCGATAAAGTTTCGCACATTCAAATGCTCCTGATGCCTGTCAATATTCCAGATAATTGTATTCATGGAAACTGTGTTTGTTTCCATTTGTAGTAAAAAAAAAAAAAGAAGAAAAAATGTTGAATCCGCAGGCTATGACTGTGCACAGTGAATGCGTTATGTATTTCATATTGATTGGGTGGTCTTACTTAATTCATTTGCTGCAAATCCTTGGTGGGGCAGTGAAAATCGTTTGGAAATCAATGGTCGGAAGCAAGTGAGACAAAAATAATTGACTATCTTGAAAATCCTGCAGGCAAGAGAACAAGAAGCCGAAATGTTACCGGTGGTCATCATGCAGTGTTGTTCTAACTCGTACACAACATCTACAACCAGTGTATCCAGTCAAGGTTCAAACCTTGAAACCTCAAATTTGTACCACCGGACGACAACCTAGACATTTTGACACGGTCAGACAGTATTTCCTTGTACATAGGTAAGGCTTGGTGTCATGCGGGGCCAGGCCGGCTGTGAGCTCCTCTTCCCCCACACAGAGTGAGCGTCTCTGGGCCAGATGCGGTGGAGGCCTGCCTCCTGCCCGCCCTGTGGAGCTCCCAGGAGCCTGCAGCTCCACTTCCCATCTATTTGCTGTAATTGCCGTCAGAGTGTTACACCTCCGAGTCCCCTAACTCCCTCTTTTGTTACAGCCACCATGAGGGACACCATCTGTCCTCCCGACTCCTCCTCCTCTCCCCCTCCCCTCCTCCTCGCTCCCCCCTCCCCTCCTCCTCTTTCCCCTCCTCTGCAGGTCCCTCCTAGACCAAACGCACACGGATATATACTCAGACACACACCAACACACACACAGTCCCAGAGACACACACACACAGCCCCAAAGACACACACACACAGACAAACACATTTACCCAGCCCCGGAGACCAAAACAATGACAAACACACTCACACACAGTCCCAGAGACACACACACGGACGTGCACACACACACACACACAGTTGTGTTGGCTGGAGACCTCCCACAGGATGTCTCGTTGTTGTCCGGTCCACTCTGACACGTCGCGGCTCCGTGAGCTCAGGGTTAACCCTCCGCAACCAAAGCACATTAGCCTGCTTTTATGAGGAGCTGCTGGTGATGGCCATGAGCCGGCTGGAACATGAGAGTCCTGGTGACGCGGCTCTCCATCTGCCGCACTCCCACTGACACTATAGAGCTGGCTCTCTGAGTGCTCTCATCCACAAGACTGAGCTGCAGGATTCTGGAGGACTGTTATTTACCTCAGCGGAGTCACGATCCTGCAACGTCTCTCACACACACAGGGGTGTGAGTGCAGGGTGTGAAAACACACACACACACACACACATAAAGATGTGTGCGTCCAGAGCATGGATACACACAAACACACACATAATGTATACATGCAAGGCATGAATACACACAAACACACAGACGTGTGCGTGCAGGGCATGTATACACACATTCATATCCATGCAAACCACCAACCCGACCAACTTCACATTGGCGTCCCGCCCCTTTAAGACAACAGCTTTATTGTTGCCGAGTACCCAACTACCTCCTCCCCCCCCCCCCCCCCCCAGCCCCCGGAGAGCCACTCTCAAGCTGCTGTTTGCAGCCAGCAGCTCCTCCCAAGGTGGTCGCCGTCCCTGTGGAGCCTGGCTGCAGTGAGGCTCCAGGACAGTCGGCGAGGCCAGACCCACACCCTGCTGCTCAGGCAGGACAGGTGCTGTGCAGGTGGGCTGCTTCTCCTCAGCCTCCTGCTGGGCTGGGGCTCCACCTCTCCTCCTCCCCGGCTCTCTGCTCTGCCACAGCCTCCCAGGCTCCTCGGGGTCTACACACCGAGCCCAACTCCAAACACCGAACATCAGCACTCGCTTTTCCCCCCATCAATGCGTGCCAAAGGTCATTTCCCGTTAGGCTGAAGCACAGCTAACGTAGGCAAGACCTAGTATCATCGTATCCATAATAATATGCCCTCAAATTCATTCCTGGGAACGAGTCCACAAGCAGAGATGTGTGGTGCCCTCGTTGCTCACCAGGTAGATACCGCACCGTTACAGTTGAGGATTTAATGCAGGGGCCTGGGTCCCATTCCGGCCCCGGGTCATTTCCCGCACATCTCCCTCTCTCTTTCCTCGTGCTCTCCTGTGTCTTTCAAGCGGTGTCTATATCAGTACAATGGCAAAAAGGCCAAATGATGATCTTTTAAACAACAAACCCCAGCGGTGTCTCTCCCCCGCGCGCTGCTGCCGCGCATCTCTGGACCGCAGCGCTGGAGGCTGGGGGGCTGGAGGCTGGGGGGCGGGAGGCTGGGGGGCTGGAGGCTGGGAGGCTGGGGGGCTGGAGGGCGGGAGGCTGGGGGGCTGGAGGCTGGGGGGCGGGAGGCTGGGGTGCTGGAGGCTGGGGAGCGGGAGGCGGGAGGCTTGGGGCTGGGGTGCTGGAGGCTGGGGTGCTGGAGGCTGGGGGGCTGGAGGCTGGGGGCTGGGGGGCTGGAGGCTGGGGGGCTGGAGGCTGGGGGGCTGGAGGCTGGGGAGTGGGAGGCTGGGGGCTGGGGGGCTGGAGGCTGGGGGGCTGGAGGCTGGGGGGCTGGAGGCTGGGGAGTGGGAGGCTGGGGTGCTGGAGGCTGGGGAGCGGCTGGTTTGAATACCAGCCCATCTCATTAACATGCACGGGTAGAGCTGTGAGGGCCAATTACATTCATCTTGTCATGTGGCTGGGGCCTCCGAGTCGTTAATATTTTATGGCAACACGCTCTACCCCCCCCCCCCTACCCTCTCTCTCTACCCACCCCCACCCTCTCTCTCTCTGTACCCCCCCACCCTCTCTCTCTGTACCCCCCCCCACCCTCTCTCTCTCTCTGCCCCCCCCACCCTCTCTCTCTCTGCCCCCCACCCTCTCTCTCTCTGCCCCCCCCACCCTCTCTCTCTCTGCCCCCCACCCTCTCTCTCTCTGCCCCCCCCACCCTCTCTCTCTCTGCCCCCCACCCTCTATCTCTCTGCCCCCCCCACCCTCTCTCTCTCTGCCCCCCACCCTCTCTCTCTCTGCCCCCCCCACCCTCTCTCTCTCTGCCCCCCACCCTCTCTCTCTCTGCCCCCCACCCTCTCTCTCTCTGCCCCCCCCACCCTCTCTCTCTCTGCCCCCCACCCTCTCTCTCTCTGCCCCCCCCACCCTCTCTCTCTCTGCCCCCCACCCTCTATCTCTCTGCCCCCCCCCACCCTCTCTCTCTGCCCCCCCCCCCCCCCCCCATACACCAGTGCTCCTTCATCTCACCACGGTAGGGGACACGGGATCAGAAGCGTCCGTGTTTATAGAATTACCGCATCCGATCTCGACGAATGGCGAATATATGTACGGTGTGAACGCAGGAAGTGATGCATTCAAACAGGAAGAGGGTAGGGGCTTCCGAGTCCGTCCATATGTTGAAGGACTGGCCTCGGAGGTGCTGGACTACTGCTGAGTGGACCGAAACCGAAACACGTGATCATATAAACAAACATCATGACGTCCCTGCTGACTTGATAAAGCGTCATAATTACACAAAGCAGTCATCTGACAAATGATGGGTCGTGCAGACAGGATCATTTCCTCCATCAGCACTTCCCGAGGTACGGGGGAGCGTGAGTCCGCGTCGGGCCAGGCTGCGAGGGGGGCCCAGGGCCCCCGGGCCCCCCGAGACAGGCAGAGCCGCTGTCCTCAGCCAGCCTCCCACATCCATCAGCCGGAGACACCGGCCCCCATCGAGGGGCAACGCTTGGAATTCCCCCGGGCGCTTCCGTCCCCCCATCTGCAGCGCATCCTGTCCCCCCCCCCCCCAAACACCAGCTGAGCTGACACAAACCTTGATTGCTGGGAGATGAGGTGACCACGCCCCCCCCTCGCCCCCATCCCCCAAGTCATGTTTACGAACGGCTCAAAGTCATTGGTCGGGACAGAGAGATCGGGGGGAGTGGACAGATCCCCTGAATTCAACACAAACACAATCCTTCCACCGCGCGCTATCAACCTACACAACCCTGCCTCGCTGAAGGTCCGTGTTCTCCGTGTGAAGCAGCGCCCCAGTGGCTGCCGGACGGCTGAACGCGAACGGCACGTCCAGCCTCATCCTCGCCACGTCACGCACCATGACGCTCGCGCCGTGTCCTTTCAGAAACGTGTTAGGAATGAAAGAAATGCTTTTCCCTCTGTGAGAGGGGATTCTATTTGCCAGCGTCTGTTCATATGATCGGTGTGCTGGCTTCAGATCGGAGGATATTAAAGAACAGAGACGTTGAAGCACACATACACACACACACCTCTGCAACAACCCCTCACCGCTGCACAGCTTTTACATCTGACGAATTGAGCCCCAATCCAAGTCACAATAATCTGAAGCAGATCTTCGGCCAGGCTTCTGTAGCTCCTGTAACGACGTCTCTAATGAGAGTGGTCACCCTCCAGAGCGCTGGCTGCAGGCCCGCGCGGCGCGGCGGCGGCGGTGGTGATGGCGGCGGAGGGGAGCAGAGGGGGCCAGGGGAGAGTGCATGGGCTCCAGGCTGACTGGGAGCACCAGCAAGCCGCTCCCCCAGACAGACGGCTGCTCCCGGGCTGCGTGGAGACACGGCGGAGAGGGCTCCAGGCTGACTGGGAGCACCAGCAAGCCGCTCCCCCAGACAGACGGCTGCTCCCGGGCTGCGTGGAGACACGGCGGAGAGGGGTGCAGGAGGACTGGGAAGGACGGAGGGCGGGCTGTGCACGTGGAGAGGGGCCGCTCAGCAAAATCTAGGGAAGTGGTGGCTTGGTAGGACTCTCTCTTTCTCTCTCTGTCTCTCTCTCTCTCCCTCTCTCTCCCTGTCTCTCTCTTTATCTCTCTGTCTGTCTCTCTCTTTGTCTCTCTGTCTCTCTTTATCTCTCTGTCTCTCTCTCTTTCTCTCTCTCTCTTTATCTCTTTCTCTCTCTCTGTATCTCTCTCTATCTGTCTCTCTCTCTGTCTCTCTCTCCCTGTCTCTCCCTGTCTCTCTCTTTCTATATCTGTCTCTCTCTCTCTCTCTCTCGCTATCTCTCTCTGTGTGTGATATTTCCTGCAATGTAGATCCTGTCTAATATATGCTCACCCAAAGTTGACAAGGCCTAAAATGATGAGATCATCAAGCATTGGGAATAATTTTGCTGAAATACTTGAGTTAAGAACAACACCAAACTATGTAATTCACGTTTGATCATGAAACTGGAAATTTACAAAAATCCCTCTTAGTGTAAGTCATCTCATATTGCTATGACAGAATTTCCATATCATTTTATGACAGAACGAATTGTTTAACATTTGGGTTATAATTGTGTAAGATGTCAAGCAGTAAATGGTATGAATGGTGCAGATTTGTGATAAATAATTGTTCATTAATATCCTGACTGGGTGCTGCAAATTAATTCATACTCCAGTGAGCATTGCAATAAACCTTCAGCATAGCAATATAGCAGGGAACCCTTCTCATACCCAAAGTAATTTCAAGATTATTACTTTTGTATGACCAAAATAAATTCAAGACTTGATAAACTATAGGAGCTAAACAAAGTTAGAGGCAAATAAGACGATTGCATAAAAATCCTACAAGGAAAACGCGAAAATCTATTACTCACTCAACAGGGAATCAGTAATCAAACCAGGGTCATCATTTACAAGGAAAATGAAATTCAGGAGAAAACACAAGAAGGAGCTAGAATAAGGGAATCATTCCTCCTTCCCGTTATCCGTCCCATCAAACCACAGCCTGCTGCTTCTCCCATCTCACAAACAGCCACTCGTTTGAGCACTGAGGAGAACGTTTGGAATATCAACCATCTCACTCCTGATCAATTCTGGGTTTAATAAAACCAGCAGAGGCGTTGCTCGCTGGGTAAACTGGACCTGAGACCATCCACCAGGAAATGAAAAAGAAGACTTGAATCGTCTGCCGGATGAGGAGAAAATTCCTGATCATAATAATCATTCGTCAAACGGTGACAAGTCAGCATTTCCTAACTTCCAACTTTTAATAATAACTTGAGCCTGCGATGCAGCCGGCTAACGGGTAACACCTGCAGACGCTCAGGGCCAACTAAGACGCCCACAGTTGGCTTCATTTGTTTAATGAGGAAATGAGTCCAGCGTTGCCGTGGGGAAAATGTATGGTATGATAGGAATGGGGAGTGCTGGTACACCATCCTAACCACTTCAACATGTGGGACATGTTCCCCTTTATGCGGCTGAGCTGCACGCGGCCCACAGCACAGGACAGATCGCCAGCTCGACCAAGTCAAGGTCTGTCGTGAGGGCATGTTCACCAGGCAGCCTTGAGCCCTCAGACACGCAGGTGACTGTCCTGGTCCACACACCCCGAGCAGCCTGTTTGAATTGCTCTAATAGAATGAGTAAGGGAGGGGGAGGGGGGGCTGTGTGTGTTGGATATGGAAGGTGGAATAAAACAGCCATCTGCTTCTGGGGTGTGGCAGCGGGGGTGCTGGGGGGGGAGAGGCTGGGAGGAAGAGAGGCTAGGAGCGGAGAGGCTGGGAGCGGAGAGGCTGGGAAGATGAGGGGCTGGGAGGGGAGAGGCTGGGAAGATGAGGGGCTGGGAGGGGAGAGGCTGGGAGGAGAGAGGCTGGGAGGAAAAGAGGCTGGGAGGGGAGAGGCTGGGAGGGGAGAGATTGGGAAGAGGAGAGGCTAGGAGGAGGAGAGGCTGGGAGGAGGAGAGGCTGGGAGGGGAGAGGCTGGGAGGAGGAGAGGCTGGGAGGGGAGAGGCTGGGAAGATTAGGGGCTTGGAGGCTGAGGCCTGAGGGGCTGGAAGGCAGGGAGGCTGGGAGGCAGGGAGGCAGTGAGGGGCTGGGAAGCTGAGAGGCTAGGAGGCAGGGAGGCAGTGAGGGGCTGGGAAGGTGAGAGGCTAGGAGGCAGGGAGGTAGTGAGGGGCTGGGAAGCTGAGAGGCTAGGAGGCAGGGAGGCAGTGAGGCAGTTGGTTGTGGAGTCAACAGTCAACCTCTAATTGTAGCCTGGCAGAATCGCAGCCTAGCACAGTAGAGCTACGACATCCCACACACCCGATGACGTTCATCAGCCAAACGCTAATCGCATCAGGGTAAATGCAAAGGGAGGACAGATTTGATTTTTGTATTAATTATAACCTAACACGATCAACTGGCAAGCTCAACTTTCCAGACTCCCTCTGTAGCAGCAGGCTGCTTGCGGGGGGAGGGGGGGGGGGAGGGGGAGACCCCACGGCGAGAAGAGAAAATACAATTTCCCGTCGACTCCCTCCTGCTGCTGTCGCCCTGTTGTTACAGACGAGCCTGGCGAGGTTAAGATGGCCGCCGTATCCAACACCATGGGCAGGAGGACACCACCAGCTGCCTGTGCAAGGCTGCTCCACAGGAAGACACTGCCTTCGCTTCAGCCATAACCGCAGGTTTAGGAATCGATGATTGTGACTCCAGGGGGGCTGCACGACATCACTTTGCGAGCATTCGGATGACAATGAGTCGACAATCTTCAATCCAGTTAGCGCACGCTGCTCAAAACGTGGCGCGCTCCCACAACGCCAGGACAAGGCTGGATACACTCAAAGGAATTAAAACTGGGATGCTGCAAATACGTACGCTGAATGAAATACTAAACATGATCTTCCTACCCAGTCGGAAGCTGATTTGAAATAACGTCTGTCGGCACACGTGCCAACTATGCTTCGCGGTGTGTGAATGCCTTTGCGGTGTGTGAATGCCTTCGCGGTGTGTGAATGCCTTCGCGGTGTGTGAATGCTAGTTCTGGGCCTTTCACAACTTACACTGAGGAAATCCCTGAACATTTGACAGATTCTTCTTTATTCGTGACTCACACATTTGCTTTGTCTCTAGTGGCTAGTTATATTGTTTTCTGTGACGTTGGGTAAAACATTCTAAACTGGATGCATTGTTCCTGTTCGTTCTCCAATATGTCTGGCCCAGAGAAGGGGGATAGTTATGGCTCTGCTTTAATTGCTCCATCTGTACTTGATACCAAAGGGTTGTGCCACTCCACAGCACTTCCACACACAGACCAAACACCACATAACTTTCCTCCGACACAACATCGCACTCGCAGCGACACAGTGCAACAAAACAAAGACTATTTTACAGGTTCTATAGTTCTTACATTTAGCAGACGCTCTTATCCTGTGCGACTTACAGTAAGTACAGGGACATTCCCCGAAGGCAAGTAGGGTGAAGCGCCTTGCCCAAGGACACAACGTCATTTGGCACGGCACGGACGTAAATTGAACCGGCAACTTACTGATTAATAGCCCGATTCCCTAACCGCTCAGCCAACTGACTCCCTCTTCCTTCTAGCTGCTGGGTTGTGGATGAGGCCTTTGCCGGGGTTTATTTAAAAGGATGTTCCCAGCGTTGACACATCATCTGGAATCTCTTGCCAGTCACCAGCACTCCATTCGAAACCAATTTGGACTTGATGGTCTATGTGAAGACAATCTCCCCTCAGACGAGAGCCAATGTAAACACAAGACAGACTACCGGAGCCCCTCGTAGAAACGGTCTCTCTCCTGAATGGCCAGAGAGTCTGCCGAAGAGGCTCTATTCGTATTGATGGTGCAATTCAAGACGCAGTTACTGAACATAACACCCTAATGACACAGGAAAGAGGCACAAAGTGAATTCTCTTTAACAGTCGACCATTTGGCTCTCCACAGAACAGACCTGTTGAAATGAGGCCGCCTCGTAAACCAATCCAGACGAGCGACGCGTCCTCAGAGAGATAGCACAACAGTAAACAAACTCTTAACTGTTTACTCTCCCAAGGCGTCTTTACATCTTTTAGACGGGCATGTTCAGGACTGGATGAGGAAGGGCTTTGATTTAACACAGGCGCTGACAACTATTGTCTATGACTGCAGTGGAAATGGCTTGGTTATCATCTTGGCCTGACAGGATGAATGCATTATCAGCTGTAATTAAAGTGTCTCTAGTGTTTTCACGGCGAGATGGATTGCGCTTTGATGATCATGATGAGAAGCGATATATTGACCCAGGCTGAACTGTCATCCTACTTATCTGCCGATATTTTACAGGACAGTTGGCTCCTGTTCACGTTGAGAATTCTCTCCTGTCGGGAGAGTCTTTCTGTTCCCGCTTCTTGTCTGTCGTCTTTGACAGAATTGCGTTATTGTGTGCAGCACAACAGCCGACTGGGAGAGTTCCTGGCTCAGCTCCTCGCACCTGTTTCTCAAACTCTCGCGAAGACGCCAGCATGCCCTCCGTTCGGACGTGCATCGCTGGTCATGGGAGATGAGACCTGCCCACTGAACTGAATTACTGCCCAGGAAGCGACAGCTTCAACATGGGGATCGGTGACCTGCTCCTGGTGGAAGTCGCTGAACAATGTCAGAAAGCCCACTAAACTCTGAAGAATGTGATTGGCTGTAAACGACACAACGGCGCACGTTTGCTTTTAAGGTGATGTCATTTCCAACAACACTGCTTGTAGTACTGGTACTGGGCTGGATAACCCCAAGGACTCTATTTACTAAGAACCCTGAGCATATGCATGAGTGGGAGCGAGTCCTCACTCAGGCCTGGTCCATCAAAGAGGTGCTGGAAGTCTTTGGTACCAGATTGTGGCAGGTCTGCCGTGAACACACAGCTAATGCAGCTGTCGAAAGAATTTCCATGAAATCCGCACAAAACTGGATGTAAGCTGGTGTCGAAAAGGCAAGGCTGTCCGGGTAAATGGAATCTGCTGACTAATGGTATTAGTAATTGAGAAAATAGGGCACCTGGGAGCTGATGTGTTTGCAGGTGGACTTAATAGTTGGGATTAGGTGAGTTAAGGGCTAATATGAATCATAAATAACACATTCCACAAACTGTCTGCCAGCATACCTTCACCTCTCCTCAACCAAGTTGGATGGATGGGTTTACACAGCGGATATATGAAGGTTGTGCTTCCAAACCGCTCGTCTCAATGAACAGAGGCACTTTGAAGCGAAACGCATGGCTCAGACCAAATGCCAATAGGAAATTAAAAGGATCCAGCAAGCTGTCCTTGTTAACTCTACACTCACTAACAGTCATCCTTGGCTTGGTGAACATGTTGGGGTTAATGATCTTTTTCCACAAGCAGGGGCACCGGAAATCCCTATATCGACCTCCCAAAAAAACATGGAAGCACACACACACACAACAACAAACATACACACACAACCACAGACACACACACACAAACGCCAATATTGAACCCAGCTGCTTCTCCCAGAGGGAAAGGAGTCATTTGTCCAGCTCAGAAATAAGGGTCTCGCGTTCCTCACAACACGATGATGAAAAACACCAAACCGTGCTGCTAATGAAAGGAACACTCGGGATGTGTGTTATTATTCCATCAGTCTCACCTACTGAGCCCTGGCCCGGGCCCTAGCCAGAGGAAGCCCCACAGCTCCTCCGCCCTCTCCTACCAGGAGAATCCTGCGGTAAGCTGCCACTCGCAAAACTTCCTCTTCATTCATTCCACAGGAATTTGCCTTCCATTTCCTGCGCAGAGAGAAAGGGCCCGACTGGCTGCGTGCGGGGCGAAAGCTTGTATTTACGTAACCACATACTGGGCCTGATTCATGTGAAACAAGCACGCCCTGTAAACAGTCTCATTACTGAACTCCAACACTCCATTACTCAACAGGGCCAGTCGCCACTGCTTGGGAGCTGGGGCAGGCCGGTGGGAGGCATGACTAGTACAGGTTGGCTCTAACGCAGCCGTGCAGACGGCGATAGATTTATCTCCCGGCGGTATCCTGACCTCGCCATGCAACTTATCTCGAGTCCGTCCGGTTCAATCCAAAATCTGAGCGCGTTGAAAAGTGTTGGGAAAAGTATGACATGATTTCTGGAGACTGCTGTGTTTGTATGTCAGGGAGGTGAGGCTCAGTTTGCTGCAGACGACTTTGCAAGTCATGGACATGACAGCGAGGCGACCAAAAAAGCTCTACGGTTAGAGCCTGGCAGCTCCCTATACATGCCCTCTCCTAAATGCTCCCCTCAAGATTATCATTTGCAATACTACAATTTAACGTAACGTAATCTAGCACCTAATTTGATGTAATGGTGACAGAAAAAGACATATTCATTACCCGCTAACCACGTTATGTTTATCAAATTGAGAATCACAAATGATGACCTAATCTCCCCTGTCATTTAATCTATTGGATTTGCTCAGCAGGATTCTGATGGGGAATCATTGCTACTTTAAATCCATTTGTCACTTTCCTCCAAGCTGTGGTCCTCCTCGCTGTGTCTCCACTGCAATTTGTAATGTTGAATAAAGGGCAATTCATTTCCTGCAGGGCTGAGCTGCAGACCGACACTCAAGGTGCTTCGTATTCAAATTCATTACCCTCCAGTCCTCCTGCTCCAGACACGCACACACACGCACACACACACACACACACACACACTGCTTCAGGTACGCACATTTCACCGCAACGTTATCTCTGCTGTTGAACCATCACAGGAGATTTTGCTTACGCGCCAAAGGCAAGTACCCCAAGGCGGTTCTCTCTCTCTCACAGTACTGTTATGATACAGTTTAGGTGTTCCGTACACTTTTCCATGACGGGCAGTACGCTAGCGAGGCAGTGCGAGATGAGGAATGGATCGGGACGGCCTGTGTGTTGGCCTCGCTGCCGTGGCAGAGCAGAAACTGTGCTGCTGTCTGGCTGTTTTCACCTGAGCCAAACAAATGGTTGTGTCACGATATCTCCTTTCATAGACCCCTCCAGTCTAGAGCGCTCCATTTTTCAGCTCGACACTGCTGGCAAAGTGCTATGGAGGAGAGTGCGTGACCCTAATGACTTCAGCGGCACCGCAACCAACTGTGAGAAGGAGAGGAAAAGATTTGAAAAATACAGGCCGTGTGAAAGGACCCCGTGGGGTGTTCCCTTAAGGAATATCATTTGTGGCAACAAAACAGAGAAGCGAAGGCACATGCAGGTGTCGGATGTGACACAGTGTCTTCTGAATATTCCTCTTTACATTCATTCCTGTTTACATTTCAGTGGCAAGACCGTCCCCCTGAAGGGAACTGGCCAAGCACAGACTGTGAAGGCACTGACCCTTCCATCCACGAGTGGAGATAAAGGGGGAACTGTGCTTGTCTCAGGGAAGCCACGTCTGGCCGGCCAAGCCACAGTGTTGATTCTCCTAATGTAGCATGGCAAGGACGATGGCTCCATTCCTCCTCTCTCTCATCTTGAAGAAAGAATGCATTGAAGTAAGTTTACTGTACCGCGGTCAGAGAGTCTCTAAAACTATTTCAGTTTTACAACACCTATTAGCGGTTGGTCTAGTCCCATTTGTTTACCGTTTCATTTTGGGCATATGGGAAGACGGTGAAAGGATGGAGAAATGTAAAAGAGACCATTGAATTTGGGTTAATATGTGTTCAAAGTGACACGATCATTGCTGCACTAGTAGTGAGAGTACATATCTAGGCCACACCTGGTGTCTGCTGAGGTTGGTCTACTTGAAGCGAGGAAAGAGAAGGCAATCCACAATTAAGTAGGCCTACTGTTCTGTTGTTCTTTCCTAAACTGCTAAATGATAGGCCAAACACACACCTGAACGCATTCATGAACCTCAGTCACAAGCATCTACACACCTTATGTCTGTTTAACTCTCTACCTAAATTACAAATCGTTTTTTATTTTTATTGGCATGCACTGGTTCAGAATTGGCTGTTACACTCGGGCCAAAGGGCCCTATATAATCTCCACCCCATACAAACGTCTGCTAACATTGAGGCCTACTTAATTGAATATGTCAATGTCATACATTTCAAGCTTGCTTCACGGTCGTGAGGAAATAGCCTGCACGCGAACAGGCTACCTGATGTCCAAGAAGATCTTAAAAATCGAAGATAACTAGGTCAACAAAATCAGTTCGAGGAATCGAATCATCAAAGATTATTGCTAGATGTAACGTAGATTATTGTAAGATACTTTACATGCAGCTGCATGTCTGACAAACAAGGGTCGCTAAACTTTGTGGATTTAACGAGGTGTTTTGGTAATAGCCAACGCCAATAGCTAAACGGTAAAGTCAAACCGTAACTGTTAGAGCTAACTCAGAACATTTTCACAGCGGTTTAATTTGGATTCTTTGGGGTATTTTGTCCCCAGCCAGCAGAGGGCGCAGTCCCTTTGTAGCCTAATTCAGTTTCATTGCCATGACCAAACCGTCTCTTACAGTTAACGTTGGATGGCAGATACAGAGAAGTATCTGCATGTGAAACAAAACAACGATATTGTCTCATTAAAACACACACACTGAAACAAACTTCTAAAACGCTTCTAAATCCCTTTTGGATTGACGATTTTAGATTGTTCAAGAAAGGGCAAACATACTGGCTGAGTCATTTTAATTATAGAGTTGAAATCGTGAATTAGCCTACTGTGAGGAGAGAATGAATTGAGATGAAGTGATCCAACCTTTATTAAAACAGTCAATAGTTTAATGCTGGATATAATGCTGGATATTCCTTTTAAGTTCATGGTGGCAACGCAATTAGATTCCCTCTTGTTAAGCGCACTTTAAAATACAGTTGACATCTACCGACCTTGAGTAACAATCTGCTGGATACAGTTTATATAATCCAATATGTTTTTTTCAAATGCTCATTCTTTGTTTTCACGGATCATAGATCCTCCATTGCCATGATGAAAGCCACGAAACAGGACAATGTTTCTTCCAAAGATAACAGTAACATCTGTCCACATGGTGGTGCTACAACAAGAGATTTGGGTAGGCTAACCTATGTGTTTGCGTGCAAGGCAATTGGGTTATACGTTGAGTGCCATGAGTCTACAGTCTGCAGGGTCATTCTTGTCCCTGATTGCCCTAGTTTTGATAGTTTCTTCCCCTGCTCATAGACCAACGGGCCGTTTGTTTTTAGCACGGCATTAAAACACCCATTGCTTCTAATTCTTTAGATGTCATGCTCTCCGAGGACCTTCAAGGTAAACACAAAGGCAAAGTGCCCGTCTGGTCAGGATACATGTTATGTCTGACGGTTGACAAAGACCTTTACGGCCGGTGAAACGGCAGGATACGCAGAGCGCAGGAGGAATCCAATGAGACTGTGCTGGAATGGCGAACAATGCAGGAGGGCGGTTGCCAGGTTTTATGGCGTGCGCTCCCAACCCCCACCCTGTCCCTCTTCCTTCCTGCCATGCACTGTAGTTCACACTTGAGCCTCTACCAAACATATTCGCTGAAAGAAGCAGGGGCAGAACAATTGAACAATGACTGGAACCGCCTTGTGAGCCCTGAGGTGCTACAGCACTGAAGGCCTTCTGGGACGCCGTGGCTACGCCAAATGAGTGAGAATAAACACACTTGAGCCAAAAAGGAATTTGATATGGGAACCGTTTCATATTTTCAGACAAAAAACAATGTGTGGGTCTTCATGAGAAGCGTCCCCCCCCCCCTCCCCCGAATGACGCGAGCAGGGTGTCGTTACTTGTGACTCCCACATTGTTTAAAAAATATATATTTTTCAGTGGTTCAACGCCAGAACTGGCAAGGTCAGCCGTGCCTGCGCTCTGTTACAGCACACGTGTGTGACGCGGGGCATGTGACAGCTAATGGAGGACGTGTCTGTGACAGCGCCCAAATGGCCGGACCCGAGGCCATCCATCAGTGTAGAGGGTGATATTAGGGGCTGGCCCCCCTGGGGGGCCCCTGGTGGGCCATTGCCTCTCATGACAAACTTGTCTGTGGGCTGTACGGAACCGCCAATCGCCGCGCTCACCCAGTGGAAAACCGTCAAATCACACACCAGTAATCAATCGCTTTCATGCGCTATGCCCTATTTTTGAATCCAGAAAAAAAAAGATTCCCCCCCCCCCCCCCCCCAAAATCCTGCCGTATGATTCATTAACATGCAGGCATAAACACAAACGACTGGCTCTCAAATTCAATACTTCCCAGTTTGGACCTGAATGCTGTGAATATAGGGGCGGCCGAGCGCTGTTGTTGATGTTGGCAGTGGCTCTGGACCACTGGTGACAACGCAGCTCTTTCTCCCCAACCGGGAACAATACACAGTCCAGACAGGCATTTACAACTCTGACTATATGACTGCAATAAAGCGTTTTGGCAAATGAGGCGTTGTTGAGCTCCTGGCCAGCTGTGATGGTGTGAGTGCTGGAGTACGTAATAGCGCTTAATGACGGGTTGAGGTTACCAAAGTGTCCAGGAAGTAGCGGGCATAAACAGGACATAAACAAGTCCTGAACTCCCGAGCGCAAATCTCCCTCGTGTGGCGTGAGATTCATACGCAGAGGACGTCAACGAGAAGCTGACATGATCACATGGCCATCCGAAATATCTGAGATTAAAGGGCCGTTGTGAGTTTGAGTCCAGATATTGCCGTTGTTTTATGGAGTGTCGAGGCAGACGGTTCTTTGTCTCTGAGTGTGTCCTGCTTGTAGATACCCTCCTGATTTCAAGGCGAGATTATCCCCAATGAAAAGGCCCTTCTGGCATTGGGAGCCTCTCTCCGGTTTACAACTTCCTTCTTGTGGTGACAATCCCTCCGAACTATGTGTCAGGTTGTTGAGCGCGAGTGATGATGTCCTGTGCACACAAGTGGAAGGCCCCCTGTCCTGTGGGAGGTATGCTAACTCTCGCTTAGCGCCGACACAAAGCCCGCTAACCCTGTGATTCGGCTCTCAACGCTGGCGAGAGGGAAACCCGCACTGCGTCCTCCATGTGAATTCTCTCACAGCTGGACTCCAGCGATCGTCTTAGCCACAAGCTGTAGTGTGTGTCTGAGCTGTGTCGGGGAGACCCAGGGCTCTTCTTACAGTAAGGGGTTGGACAATGGTCTTGTCAACCGGGGCCTCTGAACGCCTGTCCACACCAGGGTAAAGACTCTCCAGTACAGTTGCTACTGAAGAGATAACAACCCCTTTACATCATTATGGGCCTTGTGTTCAAATTGGATTCATGTGAAAGCCCCCGGTGCGGTTGCGCGGCTGAAAGGTGGTTGCCATAAATCTGGCTCGTAATGAAAGTTACCATAACTTAGATTTGATTAACCTCCCATTTGAACCTGCGTCTGATTGCACGCTGACAACAGGAGGCAGCGCATGAGGCAGCACATGAGGCAGTGCATGAGGCAGCACATGAGGCAGCGATGTTCGATTCGTTTTGCGACGCCATATTTCTGTCAGGCTTCAAAGAAGAGACGCGTGGGGCGCTGCAGGAAACAGCTGCTCAGCCTCACTAGCAGTTACCAGAGGATAACCCAACAAACACTGCCACACTGTTTCTGTCTCTCCCTGTCTCCCTGTCTCCCTGTCTCCCCCCCCTCTCTCTCTCTCTCTCTCTCTCTCTCTCTCTCTCTCTCTCTCTCTCTCTCTCTCTCTCTCTCTGTCTCTCTCTGTCTCTCCCTCTCTCTCTCTCTCTGTCTCTCTCTCTCTGTCTCTCTCTCTGTCTCTCTCTCTCTCTCTCTCTCTCTCTCTCTCTCTCTCTCTCTCTGTCTCTCTCTCTCTCTCTCTCTCTCTCTCTCTCTCTCTCTCTCTCTGTCTCTCTCTCCCTGCACTGGAGCCTGACATAGTGCTGTTGGTAGACTGAGAGCTACTTGTGAGAGGAAGCCATTCTTCCAAGCCATTCATAACAGGACAAGATGAATTAAGAAAAGGTTAAGAGACAGTACTCCAGGCACAGGGGTCCATTCACTTATAGTGAAAAATACGAGATTGTCTTCCTGTCTGGTAGCAGCTTCACTTTCAGTGAAGGACGCGGGCTTCCTGTGAGCGACAGACGTGCGGAGGGCAAAACCTGTCACCTGCGTCCATGGCCGGGCTCCAACTTTAGTCGCCGTTGTTTGCATACCCGTGAAATAGTTAGGTTATCATGTTTCTCATCTCTGCACATATCATAAATGTCACAGACAGCAATCACATTGTGAATCATTCTTCAAAGCTGAGCATGAAATCCGACACAATTTAGACATAAAACCTAATTTGGGATGGCATTTTAAATTTTAACGTATGATTCAAAAAAGAAATTCTACCATTGTGTTGTTGAATAATGAAAAACGGTCTTTTATCTACGTGTTGAACACTTGCCATGTAAATATATCCTCTTCATGTAACCTTTATGTTGTTATACATTCCAGTCAAATTCCAGATTCAAAATTCGGACTGATGGAGATCACACTTGATTTAAGACGGTGTAACATGTTCTCCAGCAGGCACGGACACAGGGTCTGCTGCCCTCTCAGCGTTCCTGTGGTGGTCCTGGACAGGGGACTGGGTGTCAGCAGACCAATGCAGTGCCAGAGAGCGAAGCCAGAGCTGGGAGCGTGCTCAAGACTTCCGAGGGTGACCCAGCAAACGCTCGCCGGTTGGTGGAGGTGACGAGAGTCTTCTCCAAACAGAAACGCAAACCAGCGGCCCTGACAAGGCGTGTTTCTGGAGGAAGTGGAGACCCGTGGAAAGGAAGTGGGGTGGAGGTTCTGCCAGACAGGAAGTGGTCGTGTGCGGCGGCCATCTTTCTCATGTCGGTTCGCTGGCTGCGCGTGAACCCAACCATGACGAACACAACACATATATGGATGGAAACAATCACTGCGTTTGGATTTGATTGAAAGACACATTCAGTGATATTTACGATTCTCAAGAAGCATACCATACCATACCAAACGCATAACACATCCATAAAAATTATTTGAGTTATGCGTTTCGCTCACATAAATCACCTTTCCTGTTCCTAAGGGGATCTGACATACAGTACGTTACACTCAGATATGTTTCGTGGTCATGGCTGAGAAGAAGCTGAGCATCGACAGCCAAGAGTTTTGTAGCCTTGTAAACATAAAAGTGCGCTTGTAAAGTTTCATTAAGTGCTTAAAAACTCCAACAACTCCTTTATTTTTACTGTCAGTCCCCTGAACATTACAGAGCTGCCAATTTAATATTCTTTAAAATGACAAATTATCTTTTAAAGAGTTAAATATAGGTTTTAGTGCATAGTTTATGTGGTGTGTATTCTGTCACTGGATGCTTTGGTGGGGCACACAAGCAGAGACTGAGTAAAACATGACCATTCCTCCACAGGAGAAGGTAGCTCAAGCTACCACTAGGGGGCAAAACAGGTCCAGTAATCTCTCTAGAGTCATTGGCTCCTCATTGCAATGAGGGGGATAATTTAATGAACGTGGAGTTATCAGGAGAGGGAAACAAACAAACACACAAAACACAAAGTGAAGAAGTTTCAAAGAATGTCTTTAAGGTTGTAAATGTATGATTTCACGTGAGGGAAAACACCCCAGTCAACTAATGGAGCTGCAGCGAAGCAGCCTTGTGTCATTGTCATGAGAACAAGCCGTTGTCTCTCTTCATACATATCTCTGTTTTACCAACACATTATTATGATTGATTCTCAATAAGGAATCACATCTTTTATCTTGAAATGATCTATGGCAGCCTTGTAGTAATAGATGGTGCTTATGTAGAACATCTGACAAGATCAGTGTGCCTTGTTTGGTTCCCTTGCACCTTTATCTCTGCCTTGATCGTCATACAGTTGAAGTGGGATGGAAACAGGATTTTGCTCCTATAAATAAGACCGCACAAATCCGTCGTGAACGCGGAGGGTGTTGAGACGGTCTGTATTAAGTGCTTCCTGCCAGGGTGGAGATGCTGGGCCAGCATGGCCGGATGCCCTGGTCTGCAGCTGCTGCCCTCTGTCTCTGCCCCCCCCCCTCCCTCTCTCTCTCTCTCTCTCCCTCTCTCTCTCTCTCTCTCTCCCTCTCTCTCTCTCTCTCTCTCTCTCTCTCTCTCTCTCTCTCTCTCTCTCTCTCTCTCTCTCTCTCTCTCTCTCTCTCTCTCTCTCTCTCTCTCTCTCTCTCTATCTCTCTCTCTCTCTCTCTCTCTCTCTCCCCCCCCTCGGTTTTATCGTCGTCTCTCCCCCTCGATCCCTCTCTCTCCCTGCCCTTTCTCTCTCTCCCCCACTGTTTCTCTCTCTCTCTCCGCTCTCTGTCTCTCTCCCTCCCTCTTACTATCTCGATCGCTCTCTGTCTCCTCTCCCCCTCCCCCCTTCTCCTTCTCTGTCTCTCTCCCTAACCCTATTTATCTCTCTCCCTCTCTCTCCCAGGCTGCTCTGATGCGATCCAGAGAGCCTTCCTGCTCCTCTGGGTCTGGCTCTGGTCCTGGGCTGTGGCCCCTCCGCCACCTGGGCCACGGGGGGAAGGAATGCGCTGACTTAATGATGAGCCGTAAATCAGGGCCATCAGGGCCGCGCCGAAGCACCCCCCCCCCCCGCTCTGCCATTGGACAGGACGCCTGCAGACAAAAAGCCGGCCCCAAACCAAGCCCCAGCCCCGCGCGGTCGGCTGTGGCCTTCAGAGACAGCCCCGTCCAGGACACAAACACGGCGCGGGCCCCGGCGGTCCGCGGCGAAAACGTTCCGGGTTGTTCTGCCGTTCGGGTCGTCTGCAAGGAGGTCAGGGAGTGGGCAGAGGCTGAGACGGAGGGTGGAGAGGTGGAGCGCGGGCCGAGAAGTCTCCTCCGTGTTGTAAAGGCTGACGGGAAACTCTAGTCGGGGGCACGGAAAGGCCATGCAGATCCAGGCCCCAGCCAGACGGCTGTAAGTAATCCCAGCTGCTGCAGAGAGCCTTGAAGTTGGCTACAATAACATCCAGCCAGGTCGGGAAGACGACAAGGTGTGAGAGAGTGTGTTTGTGTTAATCCCTCTCGGGGTGCCAAACGATGGGATGGACCTTTGAGGGAACAACCCTGTCACGGGGGGCCATCTTGTTGACGTTGCTGTTTGGGTCCCATCTCTGCTGGCACCTTCAACATCGTCCGCAACTCGCCAGACTGACCGGAAGACTCTAGGAAACCGTCCTTCCCGTCTTCCTCACCTTTGTCAACAGCGCATGAGCTCTTAGTTTACGCTTTGCTTCCGTTTTTGGAACTGAGGTTTCACATACCGAGAGGCCATCCCCATTGGCTGGGTAGGCTCCAAAATCCGCACGCCAGGTCGTGTGTTCTGTCAGGCACAGCCGCTGTACGCACGGCAGCTTTACAGTAGCTGGTGGCGGAGGAGACGGTGGCAGGAGGAGCCACTTCATTAGTCTCCGCAGGACTAAGCCTGCGCGCCGAGCGGGACAGCGCTAATGACAGCCATGTTAATGATGTTGACACTCCTACCAGCGCGTACAGTAATGAGCGGAAGCGAATAGCAGGTAGCTGACAACAGCCGTGCCTCCCCCGCCACACGACCAACGATCCCTCTTCACACCCACCACGCACACTTTGTAAAGATGACAGCGCGCGCTTTAGCCCACGAGGAGGGTGAATCGGCGCTTTGCCTCCACCTTCACTCCACCTGTCAGTCGAGAGTGCCGACCCGAGAGTGGAGGGACGTTGGATGGCGTCACCCGAGCGTTGATAAAGAGATGTCAGGAACTTCCTTTCAAAACATGTATCAGTCCGGACCCGAGAAAAAGAGACATTTTTAAAAGCTGCACTGGGTATCATTTGAGGTTTCATGGGCACATTTGGGCAGGAGTCCACAGTGATTTCAGTCGTTTATTTGTTTGTTTATCCTCATTAATCAAGGTGTTTGATGACGTCGTAGATCTCGGTCTAACGTCGTTTTGAAGCCACAGTGATGCAGTGTCTCCGTCCCATGACTGCTGGAACGGGAGCAGGAGGCACCACGTCATGTGATACATCGAATGAAATAAAATACATTTTAAAAAGCAAGCGAGAGAAAAATGAGTTGCGCGAGTGCTCTGGTTTACCTGCGGCGCGGCGCTCACATGTGGAGCCGTGCATCTCAGTGACCTCGCTCTGAACTCCCGAGTGAGGAATTCGTTCACCTCAGGAGTGTCTGTACAGGCTGAGAAGATTGATGCGAGCGGCACAACACATGAGTAATGATGTCAACACTCATCTCAGGCGGCCATGATTATCATCTCCACGGTGGAATGACAATCCTGCCTAATCTCTCCAAACCTACAAGTACAGCAGTCTTCCTGAGCAGACCGCCGCGCTCCTTTCCTGCACATTACACTGCTTGAAACCCATATTTACTCAGTCCGAATGAATGAAGGACATCATTTGTGGATGGCTGGATGCTTGGTACTATGCCTGGTACATACAGACCTTTCCTTGGCTCTGACCACTGACACGCTGTAACACAACTAAACACTTCCAATTCTGGATTTTCTGTTTGCAGTATTTCTATGTCGCTTTGCAATGCGTTTGCTAAATGAATAAAAAGGGAATGAATGAATTCTAAAGTGAAAGTCCACAGATTAGGGCGCTCTTCCACCCTAGGCATGTGTCCTTCTCTAAATGCATCTCTATTAGTATTGGATTTGTTCAAGCCCAGAACGCTCAGTATTGACTGGCAGAATTGATCGAGACTGAGTAAGCGTAGCAGAACACAATGTCCAAGTCAGGAAAAGGCCAAGATACAGACCTGCTAACTGTTCTTAGCCACATGCAAATGATAGAACTGTACTGATCTGTGTGTGTGTGAGTGGATGTGTGTGTGTGTGTGTGACTGTGTGTCTTTATGAGTGTGTGTCCTTGAAAATGTGTGAGTGTGTGTGTCTGTGAGTGTGTTTGAGCATGTGTGTGAGTGTGTGTGAGCGTGTGTGTGTGTGAGCATGTGTGTGTGTGTGTGTGTGAGTGTTCCATGTGAGCGTGTGTGTGTGTGTGTGTGTGTGTGTGTGTGTGTGTGTCTGGGCCAGGGGGGTGGAGCCTGCTGTAATACATCATCTCCAGAGGCTGTTGGACTGGCTGACCCCTCAGCGACCTGGCAGGAGTGGGAGGGGCCATCACAGAGGTCAGAGGTCGGCATTCATGCTCACCCCAAACAATGCCCAGATCTGCCCACAGCACAGAGGGGTCACAGACACCACGGCTCATATGAGAGAGAACAGAATCCCTCTTTCGCAAGTCAAATCTAATTTAACACTGTATACTTTAGCAGACTTCTCTCTGTGTGCTGTATCTGGGACTGATTAGGTTTTAATATTGCTTGTCTAAGCGTGCACTCAATCTGACTGTTTATTTTACATAATTACATTGAATCATTCAATTATTTCCAAATACAGTTCTGCTTAATGTGTAAAACATAATCTTCCACGCATGCTTTTGCTACTTTAACATATCAAACTTTTCTTTATTGTTATATACAGCATGCATAGAGTCCTTGCATAGCCAGAGTACCTATTAATCACTGCATGGAGTAAATGTTAAGAGACTAGGTCCAAACATAGCATGTACCAGTGGGTGGTAAAATGTAATGTCAGCACAGAGCTTTGCTGAGGAAGGACCGGGGAGTCGTCCATGTTGCCCTTGTGGCGACGCCAGCACCTGTTCTGCTGTCTCCAGCCCTGAACGGGATCTGACGCCGATGAGGGGCGGGGGAGGGGGGGTCTGTGGACGGACTGGCTCGCTGCATCGTGGCCCAGTCATGGGTCTTTCGTTGTCCCCCCCCCCGGAGGCCCAGCGAATCGCTGAGCGGCCGGAACCTGGAGCGGCACACCAGAACAGACAAGCCCCATGGTGCTCCAACACCGCTGCAGAACAACCCAGCACACACACACTCACACACACACTCACACACACTCACACACACACACACACACACCAGAACAGACAAGCCCCATGGTGCTCCAACACCGCTGCAGAACAACCCAGCACAAGAGCCCAGCACACACACACTCACACACACACATGCGTGCACACACACTCCATTAAGCTCTCACACAGGCACTCACAACCAAGCACTCACACCCTCAGGCACACACACACACACACACAGACACACACACACACACACACTCACACCCTCAGGCACACACACACACAGACACACACACACACACACACACTCACACCCTCAGGCACACACACACACAGACACACACACACACACACACACTCACACCCTCAGGCACACACACACACAGACACACACACACTCACACCCTCAGGCAACACACACACACAGACACACACACACATACAGACTCACACACAAGGAATAAGGCAGGCAGGGGATTTCAAGTCACCCCTGTAAAACTGTTCTTCACACAGCAACAACGGGTGTGCACACTGCGCTCTGTTACTTATAACGTTTCGACAGAAACTGCTGTCACAACAACCACCATAATTACAGTTGCTTCTGTTGCAAACCAAAAACATCGACAAGAACAAGCAGAAGCGCTGAAGCATTAGGACCACATGCAGCATTCTCCATGACATGGATTCCACCAGTTCTGCTTACTGTTGCAAGTCTAAACCACTAGGGGGAAAGGTTTCCCACTGCAGACCGCTGCTGATCTATGCACAGAGGCTAAGTGCCGCTAACCCTTCTGCCCCGGTCCAGACCTCCCCTGCAGTCCGTTATCCACAGGCCCAAACGAATGAGCCCACCTCCGCTTGATCATGGTGATGTAAAGCTCTCCTAATTGGATCCTCCCTCAGAGTAAAGGAGTTGTTACTGCAATGTCTTATCTATATACCACATTTCCTCGGCAGCATCTGGGAGATGTTGTCATTCCAATGATAAACACAGTTTTCACTCGAGTCTTTATTACTCGACGCCGTGTGTGAGAAATGGAGATAAATGAGAGAGAATCCCTAAGCCCAGATATGCTACTATGGGCTTTCACCTCCCCGCATCCCCCCCCCCTCCCACGCTCCAACAAAGAGCTTCTCTCCACACGGGAGACGGAGCCATCTAACAAATGACCGGCAGGATTACAGACTTAGAACAAGAAGGAAAATAGTTTGACGACCACACGTTGAGTGGGTCTCCGTCGGAAGGAAAACATTCACCGTTTGGCTGTTTGGCTTCAATAATCCTTATCTGAACAGGGGGGGGGGGGGGGAAGCGACGCCCCTTTAACCCCATCGCTCCCTCCGGTGAGTGTTCGTATCGTGCGTGATAAAAAAAATGAAAGAACACGGCTGCCTCGCAGCCCGCTGGAGAGCCGTGTGCGGCGCGCGCGCTTCACCGCGGTCGTCTGTCGCGCCATGCACGGAGGTTGCCCTCCGCAGGCGTGACACCGATGGAGTGCCCGAGATACGAGGACGCAGGATTGTAACATGAAGAAGCCCTCCGCGCCCCCTGAAGATGACTGATTGTGTTTGAACAGGGTCCGGTTATGTTGTCGTAGGGCGGGGGGGGGGGGTGAGAACAGTCACAGAGCTTAGGTTCAAGTCCCAGTGCCAAGTCCCGACCCGACACCCTGTTCCCCCTTCCACTGTACGCTTGACAGCTTGAATGAACTAAAGCGACCACCAAACCTACCTGCCAGATTACTGTCCGCCACCCCGACGAAAACTATTATTTTGCGTCACGGGTCTTATCGGAATCGACTAAGAGCGGCGGTTCTTGGCCCACCTTAACCCAGCGATGAACTCGTGTAGTTAATACGGCGCACTTATGATTTTGCCATCCATCAGCAGGGGGGGGGGGGGGGGGGGGGGCAGGCTACGGTGCTCCCTCTCACCTCACAGCACTGCCTCGCAATCTAATTGTGCCGGAGCCTCATCAGTTTCCTGAGCAATCAATTCCCGCCCTCTCCGGGATGCAGTGGGGCCCTGGACGACTCCACAGGCTTTAATATTAGCTCTGTCTCCCACACCCCCACCCTCCAGCCCCCCTTCCAGCCCCGCCCGGAGCAGAGCCAGCCGGCCAGGAGCTCTCTCTGGCCTGTCTTCACTCATCCCGGGTCGTGGTATCTCCCTTGACAGGCCCAGTCTCTCTATGAAGCTTTGAAAAGCAAGATGTGGTGAGAATGTGATGAGGCCCTCGAGGAAGTGGCTGAACTTTTGAACCGGGGGTGTGGGGAACAGCGAGAGCTGCACGGAAAATATGAAGTGGCCTTCTGCCACCAAGCTGTCACTAATGGGGTAAACATTGACACACGAGTGTAGTTCTTCAGTCCATCCTTTTCAACAACTTCACTTGCAGTGAATGGATACCTCAGAAATGCCATCCAACCTTTGACAGTCTGAAGTGCACGGTTCCAAAAAATAAAATAAAAGTGGGAACAGGAAGATTTAGTGAAGTCCTTCAGAGTAGAAGTATACAGTATGACTGAGGATGGCTGTAATACGTCAAAAGCAGCACAAACCTGTCTTGTACAATGTTTCTTTCTACTGCAATAAGACCCTCAAGCCGTTTGTAGTTTATGGATGCGCCTGTCAAGGAAGTTTCTCCATGAGTCTGCATGGATGTACTTTTCTAATACTTACGCTTGAAAGTGACTAGAAAGCTGCAGTGCTGGGTTTGTCTTGCATTATGTCACAGAGGAGAACCAGACTCACGGCTCCTTCAGTGCAGTTAACAAGACCAATCAATAACCATGAGTGTGTCACAACTGTCATATTTAATCAATCAGGCCCATTGTTGGGAGTCGACGATGACGCCTTTCTCGAAAGCCTCACAGGATGATTGGCCCTCGTCATCAGGATCTGGGTCACCTCCACCCACCACGGGGACATCAATAACGAGCTTATATTCACGTTCACCGCAAAAGGAGCAGCTTATCTTCAGTTTCTGCATACTCACCGCCATGCCTCTTTTGTGGCATTTTCCAAAACATGAGACGGCAAAGAGAACTATCTTTTCGAACCTCGCCTTTAGAGCTGCTCACATGTCAACACGCGGAGGTAGATAACTGTAAGACACGCTCACATTCTCATGCTTCGCGGCGTCATTCAGCAGGGGTTGTATACAGTATCTGATGGAGCAACACTGTATACTGTCTGAGCCCCGATACTAAATCGTTTACTTGTCCAGTGACTTGTATTTAACACTAGATTTATGTTTAAGAGCACAAGAGGCTAATCTCTTTGGCAAGCTAAACTGAACCCCAGCCAAGGCTATCTGTAGCAGTCACGGAGAATGAAAGGGATTGGTTAAACAGGAAAACAGAGCCGACAAAAGGCAGTTCTGCGATATGTAGTTGCAATGCGTTTTCTTTGTGCGAGATGAAGGAAATGTTCATTGGGACAGAAACCACCCCCACGAGACAGCGAGGCACTTGATGAAAGGTTGGTTTCCTCTCAGATACAGCACGGCGCGTTGATGGACGGCAGTCTGAAATGAATGGGCCTGTCGGAGGGAGGAAAAAAAAAGCGGCACCTCGCCGATACTTTCATACACAAAAATAACAGACAGCCTCTTCCTCATATAGTTGCATGAGACACGACTGAGACTGATGTGTGCTTGTGTTCGGGCGAAGGGTGAGATATGTGGGAAAAAAGCTCTTGCACCTGACTACCGAAATGCCTTCAGCCGGAGAACTATCAGTCACCGGGCCTGTGAGGGCCGTGACACAGCAGCTAAAGATGACACCCTAAGAGCTGAGATGACATTTTGTTTAAAAACGCGATGACAGAATGATCCTGTGTGTCAGTAGCCCTGGCTGCTGTTTGGCTAAGAGTCAGCGATTATCCTCTACTTAGCCTCCCTCTGTCTTGGTGGTCACTTTGAGAACCGTCTCTAATGCGTTGTGATGACTGTGAGCGAGTTATGATAGGATCTTCCACGTCAAGCCGTCAGGCAAATATTGATGTCGACTGCGAGACACTCTGGGCTCCTGCACTGATGGATGTGAGCTCTCTGATAGCCCTGCAACGACAGAATGTTTCTGTGGCTGTGGCCCGCTTCCTCTGCAGCTCCCTGGGCAGAGCCACCAGCACTCTGCCAGGGACGTGCCCCCGCTTCCTCTGAGAGATCCTGTGATTGAGAGCGCCGTGTTTACATTGGCACTGAAAATGAGAGAGAGAGAGAGACAGAGAGAAGGGGAGTGAGAGAAGGGGGGGGGGAGGAAGAGAAAGAGATCATATTCCTGTCTTCTTTACTGTTCTCAGCTTTGATAAACATCTCTGGCTTGATGTCCTTGGTTACATATCAACATATCCTGGCAGACTCGTTTAAACATCAGGCATGTGGCCAAATCCAGGAGACATCAAGTCGGATCCAGCTGTGGAATCAAACCCATATCAACTGCTCTTCACTGGACTGATCTTAGTGATCCGTGCAGCAGAGCCCTCTGTGCTGCTGCCTCTGGTCACAGGGACTCATTTGAGGTGTAACTCCTGATGAGGCTCCTTCTTGGTATGAGGGCTTGTACAGAGAGCTCTAAGTGGGCCCCCCTCCTCCGTCCACCTCCATTGCCTTGAGAGTCAGATGGCTGAGTGGTGAGGGGGTCGGTCTAGTAATCCGGAGGTTGCCGGATCGATTCCCCGCCGTGCCAAGTGACGTTGTGTCCTTGGGCAAGGCACTTCACCCTACTAGCCTCGGGGGGAATGTCCCTGTATTTACTGTAAGTCGCTCTGGATAAGAGCATCTGCTAAATGACTAAATGCCTACGGCTCCCCTCCCAACCCTCCCTCTGCATTCTTCCACTTATCTTTACGACATCACTACCCGTCAGCATCCCCCCCACCTCTGCTCTTCATCACGCCCCCCCTCCCCCCCCCCCCCCCCCAAATTCCAGGAGCAGCGCTTGCTGAGTGGGGAGGCCCGGCCTGGAGGCCGGAGTTATGCGTGTTCCTCTTGAGAGGAACCGAAACCAAACAAGTACAGAGATGAGGTAAACCTGTTCCTGTGAACACACCTTCAGTGTGGGAAAACACAGCTGATGTGCTGTGTGGGGTTACCAGGGGACAGCCAGAGGTCTAACAGCTCACTCTGCCCAGGGCCAGGGCCAGGGGTAGGGGCAGGGGCAGGGGTGGGCCAGGGGCAGGCCCAGAGGGAGAGGGGCAAGGGAGCATTCTGATGTGAGGAGATGGGTGATCATTGATGACCTCTGAATACGCCCTCCTTGGCTCGTTATCTTGTCTGTGAAAAGAAAGAATGCTGAAAACTATTTTCAAATAATGTTATTGGATGAAGAGCCAGTCTAGCACATGAGATTTCCATACACTCTGAATTCATCCAGCTATTAATCTACGCAATACACATGATAACATTTTACTTTACTTTTAGTTTGTTTGTCTACTTTGTTTGTTTATTTCTGACAAGACATTATCACTGACACTTTATAATCGTTTTTAAAAACAGTTGTTACTCAACTGGAAATCCTTCCAGTGACCCACATTCAGGCGTGTGATGCATGCGAGTGTTTTATAAAACAAGCTTAAAGGCATCCCATATAGCATGCATCAAAGAGTCCCACGGCGAGGCTTGCTACTGGAAGGTCTCCATCAACAGAGAGCCCTCGTCGGGCTCCCGGGGTGCAGTACCGCTGGAATCCTGTAGGGGGAGTCTGGCATCAGTTCTGAACGTCAGCAGAATGACAGCCAGGGAACAGACGGCAGTTAGACCACACTGCCTGACGGAATCTGGAAAGCTGTCATCAGCTGGTAATCATGGACTCAAAAGCAACATTCTCAGCGGGGAACGGCCGTTTTGAAGCACTACCACTTTGTGGCCCTCCATAGAGTGCGAATTATACAATACTTCTTCTCCTAGGCATAAAGTAATATTTACGATTAACGATATATAAATGTATCGACCCTCCCCCGACCTGTTGTTTTTACCTCGTTTTTACCTCGTAATTCAAACCCTGGTCCTCCACCCTTGTCTCTGAACATGACTGAAGCACGCTTGTCTGGTGCGTTTCACCGGCGTTACTTTAGTTAAATGAACTATTTTAATGTCAATGTTCACGCCTCAAAATAAAGCCTTGCGTATATAGGTTTGCTAAGTGAGATGGCCATTCGGTTTTGAAAGAGAGCTTGACAGACAAACTACATGAGGATCAAGATAATCCCCTATTAAAGGCCTCCTAATCCCTTGAAAATCCCTGTGTATACATGGGTTAAGTGCTTGTACAAACAACAAAAGGCCAATGGGATTAACCCGGGCTAAATTTCTCTTTTGGTCCTTTGAAAACTCGACCCAAAGAACACAAGGAGAGCCACGATCTCACTGCAACTTTTGTAATCCCCGTCACCCCCGAGTCATTACCAGCTCCGGGAGAGGGGAGGATTGGATGTCCCTGGGTGTGTGGTGTGTTTGGTCCCTGGGTGTGTTTGGTCCCTGGGTGTGAGGTGTGTTCGGTTCCTGGGTGTGTTTGGTTCCTGGGTGTGTGGTGTGTTTGGTCCCTGGGTGTGTGTGTGTGTGGGGGGGGGGGGGCTGGCTGGATTCTCTGCTCCCAGGCTTCTGATGTCAAGGCAGAGTGATTAGGTGGAAGTCAGAGTTTCCGTAAGCAACAGCGAGTGCAAATCGGCCCCAGATCTCACCGCAAGATGCTCCATCTCGGCCGACCTCCGTGCAGCCCAGCGCTTGGAGTTCGGAGCCAGGCGATATGGAGGAACCCGTCAAAGCTGGGGTCTGGATCCCTGCAGGTCCCCTCACAGGTAATGGGAAACAGTCGAATATGTATTCAAGTTTTCAATGAAAGCCTGTTGAAACTATAATGATGGTATAGTGCTGTCTGGGGAGCCCCTAGTTGATGTTTTATTGGCTGTTTATTTTATTGGAGGACTAGCCATGAATCTCAGTAGCCTTCAGTGATATTGCCGCACTGTGGTTGAGCCCTTTCGCCTGCATGAGTGGTTTTATTAGCCAAACATTTGTTTCTTCGTACAACTGAAACTGAGCTGAGGACCCAAGTCTTCCCAGTTCACTGGTGAAAACGGAAAACAGATGTGCAAGCTCAAACTCAACATTACATTGTTACTCACTTTAGAGGCTTGCTTTTTATGACGTTCCATTTATAACTTTTGCGCTTTAATGACTGAAAACATACTGCTGTAGGGGGAATATTCTGGAGTTTCAGACTTGGCAGGAAAAGCACCAAAAGCCATATTTGCAACCGCAAAGATAGGTCTGTGTTTGTACGTAATTAATTCTTTAAAAACTGCTCTGTAGACTTTACACACTGTAGAGTTGAGTTGAGAATCGTAGTAAACAGAAATTTATGCTTGAATGAAAGGCTGTTAATACCATTTATGAGGGCTTCACAGCCTTTGGAATGAAATCATCTTTTTCTCACCGTGACTGGTTCTTCAGATGTGTGAATGAGTTGCTGGAGACAAAATTCAATTTCACTGTCTCAGTTCACTGGCTATTGTTTAAGAACATTACAAGACATAAGACTTACAGGCAATAAGACTTGCAAGAGGACTGGAAACCTACCCCATAATATTCTCTTTTATGGCATAAACATATTTGACTGACCCTTCAGCAAAAATCAGCATTCTCCCAGATCCATTGAGGAGCGTCTAATGACCCGTATCATGTGGTAAGGTTCACTCGAAACACAACAAACCTGCTTATGAATTTAACTACAGCCCTCATGGTGGCTGTTCCACCACCAGGGTCATGCCATTAAACACCACGTTGAACGTGCCAGCGGTCCAAGTCCTGGTCACTGGAGGGAAGACGGTTAGGTGGGCTTTCCTGGTCCACTGAACAATGCTGTGCCTTCAAGGTAATCTGGACTATAAACACATGGATGTTTTTCCTGAGCCGGCTGAGTGAGGGATGAGGGCTGTGGACGAGACACGGTCAGCCCGATGAGGTCACGGCCGAAAGCTCTCAGCCTGCTTTTGCCACAGCTGATCTCTAATTAAAGGCGGCGATGACATCACATGACCATGTGGTTCACCCTGGGAGCACCAGTCGGGTCATGTCACACACACCATCTTAGCCCCCCCTCCCCCTCTCCGTCCAGCCCCCCCTCTCCAAACACACACACACACACACACTCCGTACAGGAATAGTGAGTAATAACAGATCCTTATCCCACATCCAGATTTAGTCTTCCTTTTTTAAGGAGAGGCCAGACTGTAAAGACTGTGGAGAATCAACCTGGCCCTTGTCCGGGCTCTGTGAATGATGATCTCTTGTGCAGGTCTAGACTGTGCAGGTCTGTCCCTGTAGGGAGGGCTAAGGAACCCTCAAAGGCTTCCCCCGGCTATCATATTTCTGTCCTCCAAAAGCAGAGGCCCCAGTCCATATATCTATGACTATTATGTATCAATTAATACATCTGTCTCCATCGTAGGGGTCCCCTGCCCTGCTAGCAGGATGACCAGGCTCTGAACTCTTGCATTCCTAAAAAACACGATCATCCAGGCTCTGTAATTTGTCATGTTGGTGGTTGACAGTAAAAGGTCATCCACTCCCATCGCCGAAGGCAAGAAAAAGAACCGAGATGAAAGTGCACGTCCAGACTGGAGCTGGAGCTGAGCTCTCTTTATTTGTGTAAGACTGGGACACACACACACACACACACACAAACATCTTTGTATAATCTAGTCCGCCTATCTGCCTTCTATCCTGCAGCCCTCTGGAAGCGGAGGCAATAGAAGGCACATGAAAAAATCTACCACGGCTCATATTAATCAGACTATTAGCTGGCCTCAACCATCGTCTTACCAGAAGCCAGTGACCTTGAAAACTCATAAAAATGTCAGTTGCATTTCTCACTGAGAAACGGCGCTGCAGTGTGCATGCGATGACGTTGCCCTGCGCCACAAATCACACCAGGTCTTCCTGACCAGTAGTTCCAAACACATTTACTACTGCCTCAATTTATGACCCGGCCATGATTCTCCAACTTTGACTCCTGTTCTCTGCTATAAATACGGCACAGACACTAGCTTTCCTCTCTTCATCCCACTTGAACGTACGTTTTCCAAGTTCAAGTTAAGCCTAACCGCGGTGAACACGGCGCGTCGGAGGAAGATCCTAGGGAGCTCACGTCCTGCCTGCGTATTTACACATCCTGATTTACGGCTAATCCCAGAAAAACCCTCAACCGTGTTCCATGACCCAGGCTGGTTTTCAGGCAAACAAACCTTCCTCTATATGAGTCCACCCCTGACACCGTGCCATAGCTGCGGCCAGATCTCCAGCAGCCCCATCGATCATGCACGCCTTAGCACACTGGCATCGATTGATTTCCGAGCATAAACAGAGCATCTTTGATATAAGGGACAGCTTGATCGGTGGGGCCGTCTGGAGGAAACAGAAGCTCGCGCATCGCGGGCAAATGGTCAAGTTCCTGTCCGCTACCCTCCCTCTCCCCCAGACTGGCATGATTTAGCCCGGTCCCTCACTTCCTGCGATTATTCTGCTTCCGAAGCACAACACCGCCGGAGCCAGGCACCTTGACACCGCGGGGTCGACTCTAATGACTCCTTCAGCTCATCTCTCGGCCGGTCAGCTATTAACCCCTTCCCTTCACACACAAGGCCATCCTGCACCCTTAAAACAACACGGCCAGGCAAACCAACCGGACCACGGCCAGCCCCTGGGGTCAGAGGAGCCAGTGTTCTCCAGACAGACTGCAGAGATCTCACTGCAGTGTATGATGTGTCTGGGGCAGACCGGGGCTGGGGGCAGTTGTGTCCCGTTAGCCTGCCGGCTAATGGATCTGGGTGAGGCTGTTGTTGTCGGCCGCGTAGGAATGACACGGGGGACGGGAAGGAACGCAGCTCCGGAACATTTCATTTGTATGAATTTGTGACGGCACACGCTTTCAATTCGCGATGACCCCAAAACAACACTTCATTTGCAGCCTTTGCACATGAGCGTGCCAACGTTCTCGGACCGTCTTATTACGAAACGCTTATTGTATTCGATTAAAAGACACCCTGCATATTTAACTTACTAATCATACATGATGCAGAGCTGTTGCCTTAGACTACTCTGAAATATGATCAATTATTAGGCTTTCATTTCTCCTTTCCTCCCAGTTCCCCTGCTCGGTTTAGCATTAGAGAGGTATCATTAGCGAGGACCTGTGGGAACAAGGCTTTCTCTGGGCCAAATGGAAGTCATAAAACAGTGCTGCTCATCGCATGGGCATTACACACTGACCCTCCTCATCCTTCAGCTAAAGCAACAGCCTGACAGCGTGCACCAGCGACACAGTAAACCACAGGCTCCTCAAACTCAATTTAACCCGGCGTTAATTATTCCGCTAAGTGCTTTGTATACGCCCTCGCTCGTCCTGAGAATCATAAATGTATAGGGTTAAAGGGAGACTGTGTTGTGGTACCCTCGCCAACGCGTTGGTACAATTCCCCATTTGAAATGATGGTGCCTAATTAAGACTAGCGAGCTGTGTACTTCAATAATCATATATCTCTATTACACTAGACATGGGCTCCCTTTGGCTCCTGACCAGAGCAAGTGCTTAGAGTTTTTTGATGGCTTAGACTTCCATTAACTCCCACTAAAAATGCACAGTCTACAAGAGAACATCGTATACTGGTTAAAATGAAGAATTGGCCCGTTTCAGTCCATTTTGGGATGGGCACTTCAAATGGTCTGAATGATAAAAATCACCTGTAAATGATCCGGGCTATTACCCCACAGATTCGAATGGGCCTATTAACAAGCCTCCCCCTAGATTACAGAACTGCACTGGGATTCCCAGTTCCACAAGGCGTGCTGCGACTGCGAGTCCAAGACACGCTGAGGCACTTCCCTCCCTGTGGGCCTCCCTGTGGGCCTCCCTGTGGGCCTCCCTGTGGGCCTCCATGCTGGCCTCCATGTGGGCCTCCCTGTGGGCCTCCCTGTGGGCCTCCATGCTGGCCTCCATGTGGGCCTCCCTGTGGGCCTCCCTGTGGGCCTCCATGTGGGCCTCCATGTGGGCCTCCATGTGGGCCTCCATGTGGGCCTCCCTGTGGGCCTCCATGTGGGCCTCCATGTGGGCCTCCCTGTGGGCCTCCCTGTGGGCCTCCCTGTGGGCCTCCCTGTGGGCCTCCATGCTGGCCTCCCTGTGGCCCTCCATGTGGGCCTTAATCAGTGTAGGTTAGACAGAGCTGCATGCTCCAGTTACCCATCCGAACCCTGGTGACTTCAGGTCAGTGGTCCAGATCTGTAGACCCGTCTCTGACACCCTCCTCTCCACACTCTGGTCTCTCTGTTCTTCAGGACCATGGGTGGAGCGGTGTCGAAACACACCCAGCCGCGGTTATAATTACGGCCCTGCCTCTGAGAATAGCTGCATCACAAAGATAATATATCTGTTGGAACGTCGTCCCAGTTATGTTTACAGTTGAGATGAGGAACACTTCAAGCGACGCTGGGAAGAAGCGTGGGTCTGGAATGAGGCGCAGCTGGTTGCACATACACAGCACATGAGTCAACGTTGTCTGGTGGGGGTATTTTTAACCGCCGAGCTAACCTCTGGTACCAAGGCATTCGGAACAGGGGGCCCAAGTCGATGACACGAAAACCAGCAGCTGCCGTGACAACACTGACGGGGGTTTCATCGATTGTGATGGCGGGTCGATATCGCGTGACAGCTATCTCTTACTGGTGTGGAGCTGTGCGGTCTGTTGTTGAGCGTGCACTCAACACTATCTTGTCGTCAGTGTGGGCCTCATTCTGTGGATCCCCTGCAACTCCATTGATAGTGTAATGCCGCCATGCCGAGGAATCAAACATTATCTCGTTGAACAAATGTTATTCTCGATGAAAAGCGCTCAGTTTTGTCGCAGTAAAGCTCAGTGTTTTGTTAAGCAGGCAGGTCGTTTGAGATAAGGGTTCCACTGACAAACCTTCTGCTTATTCCAGAGATTAGATACAGAGAGATGTACTGCATCATATAGCATTAAAACACTCACCCTGTCTTCCCAACTCGTACGAGAAAGGAAGAGCAAAAAAAAATTAATATATATATATATTTCAGCGCAAACGAGAGACAGGAAGGAGATGTTGAATTATTTTTCCTCTGCTGAGTCTTTGGGGATCCCAGTCTGCAATAATGGTGTGGGCTTAGTGACATTCAGTGCTGATAGAGGACATCATTTCACAGGAGACCTCACAGAACAGCCAGACCAGGAGGAACGTGGTCACGTGGAACTGGGTTGAATTGTCGACATCTCCCCCAGGACCCAGCAGCTACACGAGAACCCATATGCTGGCACATTTTTGTTGAACATATATATATTTAAAAAGCAACAAAACCAAACAGTCCCCAAAAAAAGAGAAAAACAATGCATCCGAGGAAAAACAATAACGAGACTATGAAGTCGGCGTGCACCTCGTCTAAGAGGCGGAGGTCGGAGGTGAGATCTGGCTGTAATAAAACCATATGCTCGCTGTTAGGGAATGAAATGTAAAGGTATTCCGATGATCCATCTTCATTAAACTATTTCCCTTCTCCCTTTCTTAGAGGGAATCTGTTTCAAGGGGGTCACATGTTTGCCCCTCTCCCACACGGCCGTGTGATTTTAACAAGCCATGTATTTAAATATAGAAGCCTGTATCAGAGCAATGCAGCGTGGCGCAGAGGCAAGGAGAAGCGGGAGTTGTTCCCATGCCGATCGGCCGCTGTTCAAGGGTACACTTGGAAGATTTCCCATCATCCCCCTCTGAGTGATACATTGGGATCTGACAAATGCAAACTGTGGCATTTAGGCAAGCAGGGGGAGTGGAGCGCAGCTACTGTTGTGCTGCTAATACCAGATCCCTCTCTGCCATACGGGCCACCAGAAACATGATCACACGCTGGAAAATCAGATAACATCCCTGTTAAGAACAGGTCAAACTAAATGACCGTCCTATGTTGGTATTGACCACGTTTGGATTTACTCGTTATTGGGATGAAAAAAAAGAAGGTTTCTTGGAAAGGTCAAATTAAATGTAGAACACTCAATGTGAAGTTTACTTAAGCTAAATTGTGACAACGGTTCAGGACTGTGAAGAGTAGATTAATCACTTCAGAGTCGAGTGGAAAGTTGAAAAACAGTCAACATCAGCTTGTATGTGCATAGTTCAAAAGCAGTTTTTGACATTATAATTAGATAATTGATGTCGCTTCTACCAACTGAGACGAAGATAGGCATCACTTTTGTGCTGATTCATAAAGAAAATACATCAATGGCTTTCTAGGGCGGATCAGATGAATTGCCTTTTTCATGAAATCATGTTTGTCTAAATAAATAAATGCTCCGTGATCAATCTTCAGTATCTCAGCCGAGTTCTTTGTCTTGACTGGCTCCTCATAGTCTGAGCAATAGGTATTTTAGCTGGCTGATTACCTCATCACTCCAGGGCGAAGCTGTCTCCCTGTGAGTGAGCAGGTCCACGTCTCTGCCTTGTGCAACCCAAACAAACACAAACACTCCAGATATCTTCAACATCTGCATTTCCCGCAGCACAACTTTCAAGAATCCTTCCGTATTCAAATACTCAACCAATATTCCAACACGGTCTTCGGCTGTTGGAGGAACCGGGCGTCCTGATTGGACGAGACGTACAGAACAGGATGTTCTCATGGAGGAACTAGTTATAATGGGTTGGGTTATATCTTCTCTTTTCTATTTCTCCAGGGCCATTCCCTGTGTCTGGTTGCAAAGACATTAATTATTCTGCTTCCAGGAATTACCTTGCTGCCAGGGTATCTGAATTACTGCCTTTTGCCTGGGCTGCTCTACGTTTTCTTTAATGCGCCCTTTAATGCAGTTTATCCTAATCCGGCTCATAGATAGAGGTGAATGGAAGAACTGGCTCTGTGTATATTATGCAAATTGCAAAACCAAGTGATTAATTTATAATGGGTTTTCGGTGCGATTGCAGGCTGTGTGATTTGATGTCAAGGGCAAGGACGTTGTAGGAGGCCCGCGGTGAGGGGTGGCTGTGCCAGCTCTGGGCTCAGACACAGCATGACAGGATCTCCCAGCATCGAGAAGAAACACCTCCTCCATCGATAATAAGAGCTTTTCAAATCCCTGCATGCCCCCCCTCTGTGGCGAGGGGCCTCATTTATGTCCGCTGTTGCGGTATTGTGTCTCAGAAATCAATCATACGGGAGAAATCAATCACATTCATCCATTGATCCCTGCCCTGGATTTGTGTTTGTGTTGAACTCTCTTTGTTTTCCTCGCATTATGGATCACCTAATACGTCCACCGCATCCGTGTCATAATGCCATATGAAAAGCTAGTTATTTAAACACGCGCACACACACCACACACACGCACACACATTCCTCCACAGCCCAACAGCCTGACTGGGATGGGTCCTCTAAGGTGCCGTTAAGGGCGGTGTGTCCGTCCTCCAAGGTGCTGTTCAGGGCGGTGTGTCCGTCCTCCAAGGTGCTGTTCAGGGCGGTGTGTCCGTCCTCCAAGGTGCTGTTCAGGGTGGTGTGTCCGTCCTCCAAGGTGCTGTTCAGGGCGGTGTGTTTACAGCCGAGAGGAGGAGCGTCCGAGAGGGTTTCCAGGGAGACACAAAGCAGCCGTGGCACTATTCACACCTTCAGCTGACAGAGCGCTGATGATTATAGCAAGGACAATGCCCTGCATGTGTCAAACAATTGGCAAATAATTGATGTCATCTTTTCCACTGTTGTTCCTGTGGAGGGCACTAACGGTGTTGCCGATATTAAACCCCCCACACGAGAGGGAGCAGAGAAATAAATAATAAAAGAGAGGTGCTTCAAAAGACTGATGGCGGGAGAGAGGAGTAGAAGGAGAGAGAGGAGGGAGGAGGAAAGAGAGGAGGGAGGAGGAAGAGAGGAGGAGAAGGAGAGAGAGGAGGGTGGTGTGGAGAGGGAGAAGGAGAGAGTGGAGGGAGGAGGAGAGAGAGGAGGGTGGTGGAAGAGAGGAGGAGAAGGAGAGAAAGGAGGGTGGTGTGGAGAGGAGGAGAAGGAGAGAGAGGAGGGTGGTGGGGAGTAGGGGGGGAAAATGCCATCCTCAGCTCTTTCCTGACTGAAGATGCACGGCCATCTGTGAGGAGACAAACACACGTCTGGCCGTCATTTGTCCGACGTCTCACGCGATGTGAAGGGCTTTTCAGTCGCCATGCCAACCTGCGTGGCAGATGATGTATGTGTTTCTTCAGTCCCGTGATTACTAGCATGGAGCTGCAGAGCAATGCTCTTCACCTCATCAGTTCCACAGGCTGCGCTCCTAGGTGGGTGAGGGATTCGCTGCAAGATGGCTTCTGACACGCAGCACAACCAAGGCGTACCGGCGTGAATATTATACACTGCATTTCGCCACAGCCAGCCACTGTGACCAGATCAATCGGGGTGGATGGGAAGAATTACAATTTTAATAGAGTGCCCAGCTGCAGTAATTAAAAAGAATGATTATATTTTTCCTAAATGTATGTATGAACAGCAGGGGTCTCAGGGGTTAGTGTTTGTTCCGTATGTATGTTTTTGTTTTGTTTTTAAACCCGATGAAGAAACTTTTGAGTGACAGAGCGTGATGGCGTAATGGAAGTGTGCAGGAATGACCTTGGACTGCTGCAGGAATGTAAGGCTTTTAGGAATACACGTGCGTGTGTGGACTCAATTGGATAAAAAACAAACTGACTCGTACAGTAACAGTAAGTGCAGTTTATTACCAAGAGGAAACGGAAAAGCAAATTGTTTGGTTCAAGCAAACAACAACCAATAAAACAACAAACATTTGTTATTTGTCAGTTCTTGTGCACTACTGAATGGAAGATGAATTCCTAAGGATTTATTAACCATTTCACGTTGGATTATACTGTACATAACTGCTCTTACCAATTTACTGGAGCGTGATGTTAGCTGTATTACCCACTGTCTGTGCACCCATTAATCACAGAAATTATTATAGTCATTGTTACAAAGTTTTACTTAATTTAGACCGTCTGGTCCTTCTGCCCTGCTGGGTTGAAATTATTTTAGGACCAGCAGGTGATAAATAACATCTTAGGGTAATAATAAGAAAGAAAGAAAGAAAGAAGAAGAATAGAAAGAATATGGAAACCCCAAAAGGCCTGGAAACAAGATACGGGGGGGAAACCTCAACCCAACCCAAGGTAGAATCACCCAGGCTGGGGAACCAGCGTGTGGAGACTGTTGTGGTGGTCGTGGGAGCCGTGGGTTCAGCTGCAGGGATAGAATGGAACAGCAAAACAGGAGGAATGGATCGTTCTGTGTCTGCTGTTGCCTTTTGCCACAGTCCTGTCGGTCAGGGTCGCCATCACATTTTTGAGTTTTGAAGACTGGAGCTGGCAGGAGAAATGTGTAACTGACTTTGTGCTGCAGAGAAGGAAAACTCATCTTTTTAAATACGTTTTTTTTTTTTTTTTAACTTAGAAGAGACCTTTGATTTGGTTTGTTACCACATGACCCAAGCTCATAGTAAACGGCATCGAAAATCTCACGTCAAGTATGTTCTGGTCTGCCGTCTTGATGTTGACCATTGTGTTTTCTGTGGCGTCTTTCAAAGCAGACTAGGTCAATGGATTTCATCCTCTCATTGACCCAGTAGCATATCCTTGACCAAAACAAAACTGTGACCTTTGAAAGGTTTAAGAGACGGGCAGGATTGCAGTTAATTGCTTCTCAGCTCACGGCAAAATATCGCTTGCTGCAACTAATTGAGCTGAGTCGCAATCTCTCAAAGCACCAAGGGTTGTCTGTCACCTAAAAGATATCCATTGTGTGGGAGCTACCGCTGCGGAGAGGGGCAATGTTGTTGCAAGATGACCCTGGAAACAGTCCCGTGTCAATTGGTGTCAGACTCTGTGAGAAGCACACTGGCTTGCCTCTGGCCAAACAAACCCTAAACTGGTCCCATTGTATCCCAGGAGCCCAGCTCAAGACCAGGCTGACGTGGTTGCGGTTGAAGTAGCCTGAGGTGGTGACAAAACAGGTAGTGACCAGACAAGGATCTGGTTAGGCAGCGGCCAGCCCTATCGTCCCCCCTCAGCCCCGCTTCACAGAGACAGCCTGCATTGGCATGGTAATGTAGGCTAAAGCAAAGGGGAGCTAATCTCCTTGTAATCACAAAGCTTTTCTTTGAGGGTGTCGTTGTCACGTCCTGGAAGAGGAGCAGCTTTAGCAGTTTGGGGCTACATCAGCTAACGTGATAATCCTCTGATGTGTGATGCCAACTCTTTGCGCCTTTGTTCCTCCGGGCCACAAGTGGAGAGCCCTCCGTGGGCCGCCCGTATCTGAGCCCTGCAGCACAGTCGAAGCTTTGTCCCTCATCAAAGAGGAGGAAGTTCTCCGCTCCTCTGCTGGTTCTGCTGTTCTCTACAGCGGCTACGCTCTGGACGGCGAGGAATCTTTCATGTCCCAATTAAGGGTAAGAAACGGACAATCGAACGACGGCACCTTTGACCCCGAAATGGCTTCTCGGAGCACCCGGCAATTTGTCTCGAGTGGAAATGACGAGCGATCCTTCACTGTCCACAATAGCGCACCACAGAAACGCACGCGCTCTTGGAATTCGGTAGATTTCACGGTGGGGGGTTAATTAATTTCTTCTAAACAATGCCTGGTCTTATTTTTTGCCACTGGGATACAAACCGGGCCATCCAGTTCACTGCTTCTAGAAATGGGAGGGAGAAAAATCCATTAGCCCCCCGCTCCCCGGCCCCCCCTCCCGCCCGCACCCCCCCCCCGCCAGCCCGCCCGCCCGCGGCTGGCAGCGCCCGCGGCCGTGGGTGAGCGGCAGCAGGTTAAATGTCACTCAGAAAGGAACGTGGCTCCTGGTGGACGAGTGGACGCCACATCCGCCGCCGCCGTTTTGGGTAACTACATTAAACAAACCCTCCGAAGGCCCCAATGAAGCATGCAATCTTAATTTTTATTACGGCAATTCATTATGCACTCCCCGAGCTTATGACAGCTCCGACTGTCATTAACAGATTAATTATCGTTTCCCCCCGCACTCAGAGTTATAGAGAAATGCCTGTGCACGCAGCACCCGGCCCCTTTAAAAACAATCAGAGTCGGCTCACAACATTTCTTTATTCCGGCGCCTTTACCCTTCAGCCTTCCTTAAAGTAAATGAACTAAAGGAAGCTGGGGCTGTTCTCCTTAGGTCACCTCCTGCGACCGCGGCGCATGACAAAGCCCTGGCCTTCCAGTGGGACGGCTGCACTTCAAACGGGGGTGGGGTGGGGGGGAGGAATCCCCATCCGAGCTTTTCATGCGCCGAGGATCCGTGACAGGGCTGACGAGAGGCCGACAAGCAGGCCTCCTTTGGCCTTCATCTCCTTTGTGGCGCGGCCCAAACACATGGAAATGAACATGACAGGGAAATCAAAGGAGAGTGAAGGGGCAAGACGTGCCCCCTGATTCACCTACTGTATGGGGATCCTCCCCTGGATGGGTGACCGACCCCCCGACCCACACCCAGCTGGGCCGCACACCCACACCCTGACCCCACAGCAGCCAGCCAGGACGGAGGGGACGCCCCACCGGCCTCTCTGACGCCACCACAGCAGCCTCTCTCTCTCAGGCGACATCATCGAGTGTCAGGAGAATCTCTCTTGAGTTGAGAAATCTCTGCCACATAGACTTCTCTAAACATAATCGTCGGGAGATACGCTTAAATTGATACAACAACAAAAAACGACTCCATGTTGTTTACTGTAAATGACAAAACAAATGGGGAGCTTTGGTTTCGTCTGGTGTATTAAAAGGCCCAGCGTCTGAGCCGCCGGGAGGGCAGGGGAAGTAGGCTAGAGTCTTGTCCCTCTGTGATGGAGCTTGACAGAACTGGCTCACATGCTCACAGACCAGAGAGACTGGAAGCACATCCACTGCTTTGTACCCAGCTGGATGTGATGTCTCAGCCAGCAAGGCGCTGGCAAGGTGCTGCAGGCTGGTGCTGCCATCTTGCCTGCCTGCCTGCCTGCCTGCCTGCCTGCCTCTCTGCCTGCCTGCCTTCCTGTCTGTCTGTCTGTCCTCTATGATCAGTGGACATAGCTTCTCAGTTTGTCCTTAAGAGAAAACACACAGTGAGCCCAATCCCTCTTTTACCCTGCCACATACAGTCCTCTTACAGCAAATCACATGGCGAAACGCTTCATTAGATTATCCCACAACAGAGTCCTGAACTTGAAATTGGTTTATTGCTTTAAACTTGCGAGTGCCTTCCCAGAGACCATACAACAAATGGCCCAGAGAGGAAGTGACTGGGCTGAATGTCTGTGTGTGCACAGCAAATGGAGACTGTGTGGGGCACAGTGTGACTCATGCTGCAAAGTACCATGTATCATTTATGAGCTGCAAGACACAATCGTAAAGAGAGCTCCTTTTCATTAAATTGTAATTAAGATGAATGCTGGTGGAAAGCTTTCCTTCTCTGAGGTGACTGAGCCCATCACTGATTTACTGGATGGAACGACACTACTGCAAAGGACAGGTAGAGGAGATGATCGTCCAAACAACGTGTGAGCGTGTGTGCGTGAGTGTGTGTGTGAGTGTGTGCGTGAGTGCTTCCTTCAAACAGTACTTCTTATACTGCCACGCCAGTGATTACAAAGCAAAAATGGAGACGGAGATCAAAACAGAAAAGCAACGACTTCACAGCTGCCACTGTGAGTTGTGTGGGTGTGGGTGTGTGTGTGTGGTGTGTTGGGCTCTGATGATTGGGTGTTGTGTGTGTGTGTATTTGACAGAGAAAGATGAATGTGTATGACACAGAGTGGAATGTGTGATTGCAGCCATGCAGATAGAGGATCAGGAAGCCAAACAGGAGAGTGTGAGAAACACGTAAGGCAGGATCACAGGGTGGGTGGGTTTGATTTACGGCAAGACAGTCGAAACACTCGTAGGTGTTTCGGTATGGTATCGGTATGTCTTTGATGAAATTCCACTGTGGTACCACTAATTGAACGTGCTGTCGACATTCTAGGTTTCATGAAGTGAAACAAAAATGTTTTTTTCATCAGACAGTTCCGGCCCCTGATTTGGATTGTTCCCGGTCTTAAAAACACTGACAGTGCATCAGCTGCACTGTCTCTCTATGAGTCAGGATAATGTACTGTGGTGCGACTCCATGCTTTGATACACTGTGCTCAGTGGGTTGCAGTCCATGAGTCCCACAGAGCCATACTGTGTGCCATCACGCTTTCTCCCCCGCCCCATCTCCCCCGACAGGAGCTCTCAGTGTTTCTCGTCGTGAGAAAATCATTTCATCTATTTCACTCTCTGTCAGGGCTGAGCGCCGGCCTGTCAGTCTCGTTCAGGTGAAGCGCCGAGACACCCGTCAGACACTCCTCCCCTTCGCATTCCACGCGAACCCGGAGACGCCGGCTTTCTAAGTGTTATTGCGTCCGAAGCTGTCGGCAGCGTATTCTTCATCTGGGACCTCCTCTTGGCCTCTTGGACTTGCTCCAGGCTATAGCTGGAGGCTGTGACGAGGGAGGGAGAACCTCTGAGAGACTGCAGCCTCTAGCTAGAGGCTGGAAGAGAGGGAGGGAGATGGTCTGAGAGACTGCAGAAGAGAGAATAGCAGGTCCCACATGGTTAGCATCAGATAGGTGGAACGATGGGAGTCTCGCACACAGTGGATGACTTCTCTGTAAGGGCCAGGATGACCTCTCTGTAAATATATACACAATCACCTTCAAATCTAATCAATAGGCGGGATAGTGTGGGGGGCTTAGCGCGTAGATATTCTGCAGTGTGCTGACACACAGACAGCGTAGGAGAATGAAGTAGGTTTTTTTTTTGTTATCAATTTACTGCACGTGTGTTTCTGGTGTTGTGTAAGGCAAAATGAAAGGCCAGGAAGACGTTGGTGTGCAGCCATTACATATTTTGATGTATAAAAAGTCAGATCGATCTGTTTCCCAGCGTGTGTGAAGATTGATGACGTGGCGTGGCCATCGCAGCTTCCTGCTCACTTCGATGTGTTTCCCACCATGCCTTCGCCTTCGTAAACTAGGCGATTGGTCCAAGTTCAGCCACAACTTGATTTTCTGTGTGGATGAAAGGTACCTTAAAGGCTGGGGAAGGGGTGGGGAGCGGTGGTGTGTGTGTGTGTGGGTGGGGGGGCGAGGGAGGATGGTTGAGGAAAGGGGGAGGGTGGGGGGAGGGTTGGGAGCGGTGGCATTTCTAGCTCACTGAGATGCTCAGTGAACGAGCGGGGCCGAGGCATTAAAGAAATCCATTGTAGTCGCTCAGCCTCACTGCTGACAGAAATTAAATTGTGTCCAATGACTTTTTATACAACAGCGCAAGGTCTGTGTCAATATTGCCTGGGGGGGGTGGGGGGGGTGGGGGGGGTGGGGGGGTGGGGGGTGGGGGGGGTGGGGGTACCAGTGGTGAGCAGGCACAGGCGCCTGAGCGCTGCTGCTGCTGCACACAGAAGACTGACCTCTCTCCTCTCGCTCAACAACAACATGTTGCAACACAGTACACCGTGACACGGTGGGAATTCAGCGGGGAAATGTGTGTCATGTCAACAGAGCCTGTGTTAGGGGGGTTCCAGAACCATCGGGACTGCTTCTTCTGAGAGTCGACGTCAGTGTTACTCGGGTCCAGCTCCCTAGTTACTGCTACCACTACTGTTTACTTATGACTTGCTACTCCTGACTACATAGAACGGTGTCAATCTGAAATCTTTTCTGTACGTTCCTTGTTAGCTGACATTGCAAATTCAGTCCATGAGTCACACGTGTTTGCTTACCATTGTAAATTATTTCAAACTAACTTGGCAAACAAAGCTGATTCTGGTTCTGATTGTATTATGATACAAAAGCTAATGGTGTATTTCCAAGCTCTGAGAGTTTCTGGTTGTGGTTTTGCCTGTGGCATGTGGTAACTCTATCCAAGCATGTGGGTTCCAAACCATCTGATATCACCACAACCACAAGTTTTTCAATTGTATTGAATAGCAATCACTGTACTTGTGGTAGTTTCTGGAAGATGTGTGTTGATAAACAATAAAACAGATGTCTACTATGTTGCATTTGTTGCTACAAGTGTGCTGTCTTGAAACTGAACTCCGAGCTTTGGAGGAAAAGGAAGACTCAAATGTCACACCCTAGGTCACCATTTATTATTGTGACATCAAACCAGGACAGACACAGTTTACAGTCCAAGTGAAGACTAACAGATGGATACATGGTGGAGTCGAACGTTTTTGCGTTTTCGCGTTTTTTTTTTTAACAGTGAGCAGTACAGAACAAGGAACTGGGTACTGACCATAAGTTACATCTTTTTTTTTTAAGCGTAAGGCATGCTGTGTGAGGCTGTAGTTCACAGAAAGTTCACTCAAACAGCAGGCTCTGTCATGGTGCTTTTGAAAGGATTCACTCCACTATCTCCCCTGCAGCCCCCGGGTAATGGATGAGGTGCAAGGCTCCAACAAAGGCCTCATCTGCATCCACACGATAAAGTGTATTACAAAGGAGAGGCAGGTTGCTTTGAACACTGACTCTCAGAGAGACACATGCTCTTTATAAACAGTCCATGAGCCGACCAATAAAGGTAGCCCTTCGAAAGGCCGCCTGCAACAGACAGATAACATTTCTGAATGAGCGAATACACACGTTCATTCAACTTTAAGTTTACCTGCAGAACCACTGTATGAAGAAAAAAATGATGGCGGTGGAATTGCATGTGCCTGTTTTTGTAATGTGTGCGCGGTTAATGTGCGGTGGGGGAACTGCTGTACCACGTTAGCGCTCTATAATGTGCTTCGGCCCAGGGCCTGTTGTTGAGGTCATATCAGCCCGGAGAGTGGACTGCATTGTGTAATTGACTGGCTAGCCCAGAGGCTCCTGGAAACGTTAGGCCTCTCTCTGGTCACACCTCGGTGCCTCACAGCTGACAAGGCTGGTCTTGTAACAAATCACACTCGGGCGACTGCCGTGTTCCAGCGCTGTCCTCTCCCTGAGGAGCGACACGAACGAACAGGCCTGTGATACCACATTTAAATATTGATCAGGATCAGCCTTTAGCCTAGCTGCATGTATGAATGAGGGCTAACCGCTGGTCTCAGTTACCTGTAACCATAGAAATGTCGGGGAGGCTGTGTTTCTGCGCCGGCAACTGGGGGTGGGGTCGGTGGGGGTCCCTGGCAGTGGCGAGGTGGAATCGTGTTGCCACGACACCCGGGGGAGAGAGAACAGATGGGGACGGCGCTCTTGTTGTTGGGCCAACAGGACGCTCGGACAGGCAGCCTGCACATTTACAGTCATGCTTCAGAGCGTGCAGGAGACACACTGGCCAATCACAGGAATTTAGGAAACACGCCTTGCCGCGCCCGACATGTAAACCATTGTGCGCACCGCAACCTGTTTAGTTGCTGCACGTGTCCAAAGTGTATCGGTTGTAGGGAGGTCATTTAGTGAGGTGGGATTCATTCACTAGGTGTTCTTGACATGGTTGTATGGCTGCAAATTGAAATATTGGCATCGATTAATGGGGTATCAACCTTCAACACGTAAAAATACATTGGATGGAAATGTGTGCCATTCATCCTTTCAGAGAGATAGATGGATTCCATCTACACGATTCCAGAAAATAACATTATCTGTCCCATCTGGAGCTGAAAGAAACTGCAGATCACCCACTTTAAAAACAAAAACATTCGCCAGCATGGTTCCCAGGGAGAACAAATGTATTCAGATTATGCCTGGTGGCCAGAAAGCATCCCAAAATCCTCCAGTTTGATTTTATCCCATTTATCATTATTCTCTTTGGCAAACACAATGTCATCGGCTCCCAGAAGAATTATAGTATTGCGCTGCAGAAGACAAACAATTTACTGGCACTTTGCCTCGCTGAACAACTCTGTCAGCTTGCCAGAAACCATCCATTTTCAGCCATACATGCTTTACTCTCTACGCCCCACACATTTGTTTTGGTGCCAGCTCTTCATATTTAGAAAAGACAGTATGCGACGTCTCGTTTTTAAATGATTTAACATTTTTCAAATATCAAACATGTTGATTCCCATTAAGCATTTTTCAGCTCATTTGAATGATGGACGTGGCAAACACAGGACTGAACCAACAGTTCATTGTGCTCCAACGAACAGTGTAAAGCAACAGTAACGCCACACAAGTTGGTTTTGCCGCGGAATACACAGAATGTTAAATGAATATCCATCTCAAATGTGCACTGTGTAATCTGTATGCTCTCGGCCACTATGCCCTGGAAGAGAGATAGCAGATAAGATTCTTCTTGGCAGGCTTTTCCGCATTAACTCCCTCTCCAACAGCAGTGTAAATTAAGTGGGGAGCCAGTGCTGTGTGCCGGAGGTGGGCCGCGGTCCGGAGGCAGAGCGGAGCATAGAAGCGCGATGCTCCAGGGGAGCGACTTCAGGAGAGCGGCTCCAGGCCAGCGGCAGGCTACATTATGCTGCGGCAGGGCCAGGGAGCTTTCTGGCTGACAGCCCCGTGCCCTCGGCGGACACGCCAGGACCACTGCCACCGTATTCTCAGGACATTTACATTATTCAAAGATAAATGCATTGTCAATTTTGTGTCTCCAAACACTAGATATGTGTGCCGCTCCACTCCTCCAGCAGCCAAAGGTGGCTTCACCTCTGCCCACCGCTAGACACACTACAAATGAAATCAAATGTCTTTCTGAGGGCTGCAGAATTATTTAACCCTGCATGCTACCTCTGAGGGACTGAATTATAATGCAAAAGCCCATGGGCTTGAAGAACAATAACTGCAATAAGACATTTTTGGTACTTTCTAATTTGAAACGATATACTATCATGAAAAGACATTGGGTTTATAGCCTATAGAGAAGGACAACATGGTGTTGCTGTCTGGTCTTCTGCAGGTTTTTCTGATAAATAATGATTTCCACAAAGTGTATGTGACCACTATAAATAGTATGGTCATCATATAATATTTTATAAGATGGCTTCTTGGACAGACTTTCAAACCAAAACTACTGAATAAAGATATTCGTAAAATAATCAATCTCTCATATCTAATGGTCACAGACCATTCTACTGAAATAATGTGTCTCGGATTACAAATGAAAACCATGCAAGATCATTCTTTATCCAGTGGACAGATTAAATTCCAAACGCTGTTACTGTAATAGGCACACTTGTAGCTTTCCATGAATTAGAACTCTAATTATATTAGGTACTATTTTAAACAAAATAACACATTTTCAAAATCCATAGGTGTAATTTATAGGTAAGCCAGGTTCATTTTCCTGGGTAATCAATTTCATTGGAGGAATAGAAGACAAATGTAATTATCTAAAGCGCTGAGAGCTAGGTATCACAGTCACCATGGAAAGGTTTCCAAGATAAATGAAGATGCAATTTATTCAGTCATAATTTCAGACAGAGAGTGCCATAAAGAAGATCAGCCATATGCATCAGCATGGGGGAAAAGAACCCATTTTAAATTTTCCTCTGGAAGTATTAGAGACAATGCTTAGGTTATGTGTGACCTACTTCACACATTTTCACTTCCTCATCCCTCAGGTATTGACACAATGGAGGGGGTGAGATTTGTGGTCATGCCGCCCGGCCACCAAAAAGAAGGAATCGTAACACAGGCAAAGGAGGACGTTGTGTTTAAGATGAGAAGCTTTGAGTTGCTGAGGATCTGCATTTCTTCTCACTGAAGAACCCCAGACAAACAGCAGCTCTCGTATCAATCCTTTTCGTTTGGAAAATGACAACTATTTGGTTTGATGTTGTGCAACTGCATGTTTGAGGGCTGTTTCTTGCTCAGGTGACCATACCAGATTAAACCTGTTACAATAACAAAGCTGATGTTTACCTTTTTGTCATTTTTTAGATGATTTTCTCCAACCTGAAACACAAATTGTACACCTGGAACGTTCAGCAGAAGATCAAGGATAAGAAGTCTACAGTTTGACAGTATTTCAGTGGTCAGAATCACTGTCTGTACTTAATGGCCACCTCGCAAAATAACCCTCATCTTCAGTCCCAGCTGACATGGTGGACTGCACTCTCACTTTGGGAGAGATGGGGTGAACCACCTCCCGTCTGGTTCCTTGCAATCCCAGGTGTCATGGCTGAACACTAAACATGGTGTTGATCACTCGTCCTTTTCTGTGTGGAGATGGTGTGGGAGGCAGACCTCAGGTTGGAATGATGCAAGTCTGGCCTTGTGTCTGTTGTCCCACAAACGGAACACTGAAATGAGTAAAAATGTGTTTTGGCATGTTAGGAGACGTGCAATGTTAGAGGCAGAAATTTGACGTTTGCTCCTCTTATGCAACAATGTCAACTTGGTTGTGGGAAACGTTTGGTTTGGAAAAAAGAATCCCCTCTCACAGCAGGCTTGTACTCGTTTTTCTTTAATCACAAATAAGGCATTTGGAAAAAACACATCACATTCTAACGATTTAACATTTTGTCCTTAGTGTTATTTGTATAGTCCAAGTAGGCATGTTGAGGAATCAGTAAGTGTTATACACAGGATATTTTGGAGATGTTATGATTCAGGCACAGACACATTGACAGCGTAGCATCTCCATTTTAAGGCATTTAAAGGTTTGATTAATGCAGTCTGTTTGCAAACAATTAGCTAATCAGTAAATACTCATTGTAAGCAATAAGTATGTCTAATTCATGATAGTAAAACAACAATGAATTAGTCATATTTTAGCCCTCTGATTTACAGCATTGTTTTATATTTGGTTAAGCAGTGCAACTTGCTTTTCAGAAATCCCCCCGAGGCAGATGATATTGTCTTATACTTTTTCACACTTTCATTATAAAACCCCATAATAGCCCTGTGCACAGACAAAGAAAAGTGGCATTTTTTTTAATGGTCATTAACAAAGACTTTTACCCTACTTCATTGTAGTACCTCTGAACAACTAAAGGCACAAGATGTGAACACCTTCATACGACACAGAACAGAAAGCCTGTTAGTGTCTCCAATGTGGAGACTGAAGCTATCCTGAGATCTGCAGGAAGCAACCTTGTCTGTTTTCTCTGTTGTCCACTGTTGGTGTGCATAGAGGGGAGCAAGGGGGGGGTGAACCTGGAGAGTGGGGCTCTAACGAGGAACAGTCTGAGCCTTTAGAAGATGAGGTCACACACACCAAAGTAAGGCCCTCTTTCTCTCTCTTCTTCTGTTTCATTCTTCTGTTCTGAAACCAAATTTTCACCTGCGTTTCGTTGAGCTTGAGAATGTGGGCAACTTCTATTCTTCTGGACCTGGTGAGGTACTTGTTGAAATGAAATTCTTTTTCAAGTTCTGTCAACTGCTTAGTCGTGAAATTGGTTCTTTGGGAGGACTCGTTGGCCGTTAATCCATAAGCAATTGATTTACCTGCAAACAAAGGGAATATAAAATGAAACTATGAAGTTGCTAAATTTAAAGAAAAAAAATACATCCTACATTTCCGCACAAATATTTCAAACGCAAGGTAATCCTATCGCTACTTACTGATTTTGGGGTTTCCTCTTTTGATTTTCATCCAATCAAACGTATTCGCCACAAGTTTCCCTTCCTGCCTTGGAGCGAACTCCCCTTGGGAGAGTGGGCTATTCTGATGACTTGGAGCATGGTGTCCTCGCGATAAGTTCGGCCAACGTTGGCTTGCGTCTCCGCCGTTGTGATAAGCCTCCTTGTGATAACTGAGAAAGGAACAGCTTCCTGAGTAAGTTGGGTCCATGGACTGGGTATGTATCCTGCACCCCTCAGCGTTGTTGTAGCTTCCATGTCCTGAACTATAATCCAGTCCCTGGTCCACGTTATTACGCCCAGGCACCGTCGTGCCGCTATCGTGTTGCAAGTCAAACACATCTTGGTGATGCACTCCTGAAATCGACCGGCTGCTACGGTGCTGGTGGTCCAGCAGACCAGACGCTGAAAGTCTCCCCACACTTTCTCCATGATACTGAAGCGCCCCTGGTTTGTGCTCTTGGTGGAAGTATTTCGCTGGTAGTGCGATCAAATCGCCTCCCGAACAGAAGTCTAGATACGCAGTCATGTTGTCCCCTGTATGTCCGGCGGAGAGGTTAATGATTGCCTGCTCCCCTTGTCCTCATTAGTTAGCCTACTGTACTTCCTTACCCTACATGTAAATATTGCCCACCACTGAGCAGGCGTGGTCTGGCCCTCTGTTATCCAATCAGGACCACAACAAACACCCAGCTGCATTTTAACTTTGTTCTCTGTTGTCTAAATCTTCCTGACTGAGAATGGTGACCAAGCATGGTATTGAAGTATACCCTAAACGGCCTGATGAATGACTGTAGGGTATTGATTGAAAGAATATGCTATGGGTCCTTTAAAATACGCAATAAGCAAGCAAAAGGCTCACCACATCAATGTCACAATCTTGTTCATTTATTTGTATCATATTACATAGGCTATGTAATACATGTTTGTATTAGGCTATACAAGTTATATGTTCGTACATGTAGCCCATCCTAGTTCTTAGCAACTGACATCGTTTTGCAAAATTTGATGAAAACAAACCCTTCGAATGAGTCACCATTAATTTGGGTACGTTTTCCTCTCTTCATCACGGTTGGTGAGAGATCCATTGGCAACTACACAAATTATAATTTTTCATATTCTTTGCCTCTTCAAAACATGTTCCCCAATGACGGATGCATATATGTTAGGCCTGTACCTAATCCATCAACTCTTTATGATTTTTCTGTATTCGGCTGGCTTCTGACGTTGTTGTTATTGGCTTGACTGGTAACGATTGAATTTTAAAACACGCTCAGGCCTGCCTAAGACAAAAGATGGGTTAGTAGCGGATTATTTTTCACAGCAGATACACGCTACAGACTAGTACTTACTTGATTGGTTTTGGACACATTTCCATTCCCACAGCAGTCACGTTTCTTATAGCCAAGCCTGTTTCCCGAATGTCCAGTTTCTGTCAACTTTTACTTCGAGACAAGTTTCTGTCCACTGACAGAAACTAAGGGCACATAAAGAGGACAAGAGCACATAAGTCCATATTCTTTTTAACTGATATCTGCACAATAACCTTCATGTCATTTGAGTTGTTACATTAACGTGCATCCTTGATATAGCCAATAATTATGCATGTTTTGATAACTGCACGAAGTAGTCCATAGACTAATCCAGATAACAACGTCATCGTCATCTTGAGTGGCGACTCGTTGATATGAGAGATGAAAGAGCAAGCTCAGTTAAAATGGCCGCCATTCTTTGTGCATCGACTACATATAGAAGTAGTACGTTCACTGTGTCGGGATGAATAGAATCAAAAGACACACGTTTTAAAATGATGTAGTCTATCATTGTCTTTCGGTTTTCTATATTTGCTTGATATCGGGAGGAGTGGGTCCCTTTCATCAACGACATTCGCATATGCATTGGATTTAAACTAGGCCTACACTATTTACTAGTTCACTATTTTCAAAATGCAGTAGTGAAGAAATCATTTTTAAACCCATATCAGTCTCATGTGGCTCTGATTAATTTGCCCTCTTGCGCTTTTCTCCTAGTATAATTCACACTACATGGGCACAGTGTGCTTTTTGGACCTCTTAAAGTTTGGCCTCTCTCAGTTTGAAATGTGTTTCATGAATTTGGAATGCAAATGCTTTGTTCACAAGGAGGTGGAATCAGTCTGGAGCCTGAAAGCGACGAGTTTTTGATTAATGAGCTTTGAAATGGCTCTCCAGGAGCAAGAAAGGATGCGCGGGACTTCGCTACAGGGCTGGCTGGCAGGCTGGCTGTGGGGGTGCGGCACAGAGCTACAGCATTTCCAACATCACACAACATCTCTGCTTTTGTATCAGGTTATTTTACGCACGAAGATTTCATTAAAATGAACAAATAGCAAGTGCTTCGGAGATTTCCATGGCCTTGTAAAATCTCAACCCCTAATACACACATTGGCTGCACTAAAGCTTTCACTTATCCTGGTCAGAATAAGAAAAACATTCATACATGTCTCCCCTTGTCAACTATGTCAAAGAGTAAAGCATTGGCTGAATCTTACGCTAAACCCCTCCGTATCATTAGAAAAGGAATCTTCCTACACAGTGATGATTGCTCAATCGTCTTTTTTTAAATCAAGTGCACCCTCTCTTCAAATACCAAGGTTACAATATCATAACCTTCTCCTGACCCATTTGATACCATTTTGAAATTCCATGACCTCGTTCTCTACTTACACGATAGAGTAGGCGATAAGAAAAGGTTTTCTTTCTTTGTCTATTGCCAAACCTTCCGTGTATTCATTAATTCCCATTTGCATGAAGAAAGTTGCATGTTATTTATTTTTGTGAATTTAAACACTTTATTTACAAAATGTTAAACACAATAAAATATAACATTTCCATAGCATTAAGGTTTCATAAATTTATGAATAGTCCAACTGAATGAAATAATGTGATATGAAAATCTGCAATGAACGACGCAACATGACATGCTGGTTTGTTTAAATTTCTATGACCATCGATATTTCAATAAAGCCTATTTAAATGTCTTCAGTGATGCTGTGACACGATTGACCATGGAAATGTATCCCAGGAATTCACAAAGGATTTAGCTCACACAACTATCACCAGAACCATGACAAACTAGCAGGAACCGAAAACCTGTTTACTTGATGAATGTTGTTAAGTCGGTGCAACTATGTTGCATAAGTTCCATACTTATATAAATACTCATGTAATTTATGACAAATAATGTGCGATACAACGTTGTTAAATAATAAATAGGTAATAAAAAGAGATAAATGCAATATAATATTGGGGAAATAAATAATGGCAATTGACAGATAAGAGTATTTTTTTTTATAAAAATCCATCTCTATTAAGATGGGTGTCTACTGTCAGATCTACAGGACTTACCTTCAAGTAATGTTATGAAAATGTCAGTCCTTATATTGCGCATTGCACTTCAGAAAACGAACAACTGACAAACGGTCTGCCACTGCGCATCCTCAACAGTCAAGAAACAGCTATGCTTAGAAAATAATTACACAATAGCATTAATAGTAATAGCAATAATAATACTGTAATACACGTGACTCGCTGGAGTGTAATCATATAAATTACTTTTGAATAGTGAGGTAATAAAAGAGCGTAACATATAATTTGGGCACACGGATGGGAATCCTCAATATTACAAATGCGTAAGTTTAGGCGCTTCTTGGATCCGTCCCTGAGACGCATGGTGAGAGGTGAGGTCTGTGTATGTGGGGTGGGGGTCACAGGGTCCATGGTGGTGGTTTCCCGGAATCTGGGCGGCACAGCTGTAGTCCACGCTGGCGGATGAAGGATGAGGAAGATGGCCGAGGTTGAACATGGGGCCCGAGGCTGGCATGGAATCAACGAAATTCCCCCCAACATACACGGGACTGCCTTGTAAATTAGCGTTGGCAAAACCACCATTGCCTTGCATGCTGTGGTGTTCATATTCGGAGCCTAGGTACCTTTTCTGTTGTGGTATGCAGCCTCCTAATGGTGCCGTGTATGCAGCCAAGCCGTACACGTTTTGCTGCGGTTTGGCAAATGACGGAGGCGAGGGCGCATCATAGCTCAGGCTGTTTACATGAGGGAGCTGACCAGAATATCCAATGTGATTTGGGCCACTTAATGGTGGGCTTCTGTCCGGGGAGTGTCCGATTGGAGAGTGCATTATCCCCTTCGATTTCTGATCCTTTTTGTATTTCATCCTTCTATTTTGAAACCAGATCTTTATTTGGCGCTCTGTGAGATTCAATAAATTAGCCATTTCCACTCTTCGAGGGCGACAAAGGTACCGGTTGAAATGGAACTCCTTTTCGAGTTCTACGAGTTGGGCGCTGGTGTAGGCAGTTCTGACCCGCTTAGAGGCCGGCCCAGGTGGACTTTTTTCATCACAGGGCTCACCTTGAAATAGATAACAAATGCCATGAGTTAGTAATCAATCCAATTCTAGAGCTATGCATTTGGTATACCTTTGATTAGGTCCGATAATTCAACTGTACTATTCATTTAGCACAGTACCAGCACAGAGGAAAATAGCTACATTGTAACACAACCCTCAATGTAATTGTTCAATTGAGACTGTTATTATTATCCATCCGAGGTCAGAATCAATATTGGCCGGGTTTCCCAGATTTGTTAAGTTGCTCTTAAGGCTAAGAACTTCTAGAACGTTCTTAGAACGCTCCTAAGAAGCGCTTAGCATTAAGAGCTTCTTAACGAATTTGGGAAACCCAGCCATAATCGTTATATGACAGACCTACACACACACACACACATACACACACACACACTCTCACACACACATACATACACAAACACACATACACTCACACAGACTCACACCACTACCTGCTGCAGATGTGCAGTTGTTGCCTTTCTGTTTTGCGTTCTGTCTCGTCTCCTTCATCCACGGGAATATTTGCTTGGTAATTACTGGCGTGGCAGTATTAGAAGCATTGTTTGAAGGGGACTTTTTCTTCTGAGATGACGTGTTTGTGTTGGAGCTAGGTGAAGATGCGGTCAGTGCGGGAGGCTGCTGCTCTGACAGACTGGTTGGTTGGCTGTTGGCTTGACTGCTGCTTGGTCGCATGCAGTTTCCATTCATGTCATTGTCTTTGAGTGTTGGTGGCCGAACAGTGGAGGTCTGTATTGGACAAACCGGGCCCTGATAATCATTCTCAATGTTAGAGGTTGAGTACGATTGATGAGATGGTCCATAATTGTAGGAGTCTGGTTTGGGGTAGGAGTAGTTTCCAAACAGTCCAGAGTTATCGTAATAAGTAGCTTTCTGCATTTTGAGAATTCAGAGCATAAAGGCCAGTGTAGCTCTATCCAATGGCATGGATGTTCTTGTACCACGTGATTGGTGTTTCCCACCGTCTCTGGGTTCCGTGACCTAGGAGGAGAACAGTTTTTTAGGCTTATTGTTGAACTATATTTGAGCCATAAAAGCCATGAGTATACGAGTACTTCTTGCTGAAATATGATTCAGTCTTCATAAATGAGTTACATTTAACCAATTGCCAGTATCCCGGATTCTTAACTGTGTCTTATTCCATTAACTGAACATATATGACTCCAGGGCATAAACAGAGATCATCTCCCGAAGCCCTTCTCCATACTCTCCCTTTCAAAACATTTGGCATTTGAGAAACAAAAGAGTTAAAGTTTAACCTGTGATTCAAGACTCTTTGTGTAACCCACTTTAGAAACGAGCTGAATCAGCATTTGAGGTCGACACAATAACCCTTTCACTATATTTCAAAACCCCAACAGACAAGATAATCTCTTTCTTCACCTCAACATACATGTATCTCTGCTGAATTCAAGTCGAATGCGAAGCCTGGCCTATACATTGTATGTATGTATATAAGCTTTAAGAGGGACATTTTGAGACACTATGTTGTTATTGTGCTCTATAACCAAGTATATTTTTAAATTTTACACATTTTTATACATTTTATACATTTTTAAAACTAACTATTTTATGCTACTGGGGGCTAGTGATGCCTAGCGAATAATTTCCTATCTAATATTTTCACTCTATATTGGAACGCCCGTAGGGTAAATCTCCGTATAAATACCCTTTTAAAACGAGAGCATTGAATAAAGGACCTATTTGGAGCCTACAGCTAGTCAAAACCTCACACAATTTAACATACTTAATAATGTTAGAAAGTCTTATAGGCTACGTGAAGTAGGCCTACAGAAATGAAGACAACCATATACAGTAGCCGAAAACAGTCTTTGCGCAGTGCATAACAATTCACCTGTCATGGTGGACCGCAACAAAATTTATGACCACAAATGTTATGGTCGTAAACGCCTTGGAGAGGAATGAAAGGAAAAACCCCTTAAGACTGGCCACCCTCAGAAGTGTAAAACTAAGCGTAGGAGGAAGGCAAGCAGAAGAATTTCATACTCCGCAACTTCTCTATGTAAGAGTCCTTCCGTAGCCTATAAATGGTGCCTCGACAATCATTCTTCATTGCATAAACTGAGCTCGTGCAAAGGCTAGAAACATTTGCCAAAAAAAATACATTCATTTGTAAAGGAAGGCATCGGTATCGAAGAAAAGGAAATACTGAATATGGAGTAAAATGGTCTGACTGGTGAAATTTTGTCGAATCTGATTATATCGTTTTATTTACATTGTGTGACTACACACGAAGTTGTTTATAAATGTGTCTTTTGGATCTCTGTATTGGTTGTAGTTTTAGTTATGTTGAGTGTTAAATTTAGGCCTAGATTAGTTTACGGTTTGATCTTGCTCGAACATACTTGCGTTCACGAGATTAACTGATGAAATTATTTTTGCGAGCTATGTTTGGATGCTTGAACAATCTTAAAGGACGATAGGCAGCACCATAGTCCACATGGACTGTGTTTTCTCCCCTTAACTGCGGCTTTACTTATTTTAAATTGTTACAGTAACGATTAGCACAGAGAGAAGGCCTAAGGCCCAGATTAATATAACCTACCTCAATTTGATTAGGCAGGAACAATGAAGTACGTAATAAACTGTATTTAATTCGATGTATTCAAAAAAAATGTGACTGTTTGATATTGAATTGATTGAAAAAATACATTTTTTCTCACCGTATTTTGTGCGAATCCTTTGTATTTTCCCTCACGCGTTCATCATTGCTTTCACCTGGACCTGAAAAAGAAAACAGTGCATTGTTTAAATAAACCGCTATCCACCTCCATTGCAAACATTCGATTAAAATGAAATGCAATACGGCCTAGTGTGGGTTTAAAGGCTATCAAGTGCCATTTGGATTTAGATTGCTGTGGCATAGCCACATATGGAATCTTTGTATAATTTAGGCCTATTTAACTTCAACTTCACAACACATTTGTGGTATCAGTTGTTACGCATTCATATTTTATTTAGAGATAGGCCTATGTACCCCCCCCCCCCCCCAAAAAAAAAAAAAATAGATGATCATCTCTTGGTCTGTGCAAACCATTCTCTCTCATAAACGGTTAGCTTTGGGGGAGAAAAGTCTTAGCTGGCAATTCTACACAAAGAACAGTCGTCCAAAATATTTAGCAGTCATAAGCCTTTTGGGTGACCTTTGGCTCTTCAGCAATAACTCAAAGATTAATGAACAACGAGAGGAAGGGACACAAGTTAGCCACATTGAAATCCTAACCACAGAACTTTTCACAAGTGTTTTAAATCACAAACCCTGGCTGAGACTCGGGAGCTTGGTGTCCTAATTTTGGAGTTTAACATCAGAAATAAGCAGTTACTGCTATGTTTCTTGAACTTTTAACACTCGCGTTTTAGCACAAATGTCTCGTATCTGATGTATTTGAGAATAGTATATCTCCGTTTTTTCTTATAAATATGGGGTTGCATCCACTTAAAACGGAGAAATTCATCTGAGACTGTTGGTAAAATGTTAGGTTTTAAGTGGGCTACTTTGGAGGGCGTATAGTTCGGCCAGACATGGTTCTCTTTTGAGACAACAATGTTTCTCGCCCACGCACTGTTACGGTAAGTTTGGTATATACAATGGAAATTGCTCTGGGAATTGTATTTAAAATGTAGGACAAGTGTTATTAGCCTACTTCATCCTTCTTCTCAAGCAGTCACTCGTTTCGAGTATCTGGTAAAAACCTTCACTTTGTTTACGTACGGAAATCGAGGTAGACATTGCTTTAGTGGATCTTACAACCTAATGTCTCTCCGAATACTTTTTACATTTTAACCTTTAACCATGTGATAATAATATTATGTATTCACTGTTTAAATGGTAAAACATGTTGTATTCACTGTTTAAATTGTAAAACATTTATACATTAAGGTCAATGTTATGTGGTTGCTGCTCTATATAGGCTAGTTGATTGACTTGAAAGTAATTTGATTCTTACGCTATTTTGGCTGGTGGTTCTTTCAAAAAGAAAAGTGGTAAAAATTAAAGACTTAAAATATATCACATCTCTTCATCTAATATTTCTTTGTTGCCTATTTAATGTTGACAGCAGCTTTCTCAGTAGGGTTAGTGTAGTCAAAAATACATGCTAGATAATTCAAAAGAAGTTGAAGGTAGCTGTCACAACAATAGCAATGAAAACAATTGCATATAGCCTATGTAATGTGTTATTTTATAATCCTGTGCTTATTCCATAAAATAATTGAAATTAAATAGTGATACACATATAGGCTATATGCAACCAAAATAAACATATGCTACTGTTGGAATTTACTTGATCAACAAATTATAATGCTGCGTTTAATGTTTGCTATTGTTTCCTAACCAGCAATTTTCCAAATATTTTTTAATACAGAGTCAACCATCAAAATCAATGTATAACAATGGTAACATTGCAGGTTAACGAAGCCATATAGTTGAAACCAAATAAATCATGTCTAACATCACTGTGCCGATAAGACAACAAATTAATGTGATTTACGATCTAACAATCTGTAAGTCAGAATGAAAAGTTTTTCTGCATCTTTCTTTCCTTGAAGTCAGTTTTCATAAAAATGCGAAATCAGCTGAAAACCTACCATCAAAATACATCTGTCCAAAGTAACCTTTCAAACGGAGATTCTAAATTGTGAATACACCTCGAAATTCCATATCTGGTCCTTATGACTCTAGTTACCGGCGAGGACGGTATTAATAAAGATCTCCTCCTTTGAATGGAATACATCATATTTATTCTCTCGCATTATGTAAAACCATGGTTAAAGGTTGCATTTTGCCATGCAATTGCTTACCTGCAGTGTCAATTTATCATACCAATGCTGCTCAGTCTCAATTCCTTTCCATGCAGTCTCTAGGATATATCCTTCACCCTTTGTCTGCAGACAATACTGTCCTAAACCTGATCTTGCTGTTTTTCAGACATTTCCATATACCAATGCAGACAGTATTCCCGATAGAATGGAAAGACTCACGTTCAACTACCAATAAAAAACGAAGAAGGTATCCTTATTCCAGAAAAAACGTTGCTGGCAATCAATCACCCACTGAAATATACTGCAATTCTGAACAGTATCACAGTTGGAGCAAACATTAGGATTAGGGGTGTTTCGGAACCTTTATGATGACAAATAAAGCCACAGCTTTAAAATACAAGCATATTTGTTCACGTGATCCAGATGCCAGATTGTTCTGATTGAGGCTGCTTCTTCAACCAAGCCTTACCTCACAAATCCATTTTTAAATGGAAGAGTATACATTTCATTATCTGTGATGAAAATGCAACGTTGTCATAGGGTTTTTCTCGTTTACATCTTTCCTCTGCATGAATACAGAGAAAGGGTTGTCCTTACTGGCACACACTTACATGACTCGAGTTAAGAGTTCGTTATGAGACTATTTGCTTCACACTTTATCGTGTTTATGGTTGTTACAATGGTCTATGCATGTTCATCTTTTGCTCTGACAATTTTACAGTTATCACCCTGTAAATTGGCATGATTTGTGTCCAATTCCAAGTCCAATTCCTTCTACACTGTATTTTGCCAAATACATCTGGGGTGTTAAAATACTAAGGAAGCATTTTCATTTGTTGATTTCCATTTGGATTTCTCATTGCTACTGCTTTTTAACATTCGATACCGGACGGACACTAACCAACACAAAGGTCTGTTTCGTATTAATTTGGAAATATTTACAAAGTGACGAATGAATAATAGTCTAATGTTTGGGCATATAGTAAAAAAAGGTCCTAGATTGTATTCAAATAAACACGTTGTGAGCCCCCTTTTGTCTCCTGTGTCTATTTTGCTCCCAGCTCACACATGGTATTTTAAAGAACAACACGGGAAATGGAAGAAACATTTTCTTTCTATAATCACTGTTTTCGATGTAAACATCTTCAAAGGACAATTTGCCAGAAAAAAAGTCAATTGGAAGATGGAGCTGTGGAGCCATAAAGCCGGTGGGGAAACTGGCCGAAGTACCGTGCACCGTGGAAGAGACGCTGGAGCAGCGACGAAGCATATGTTCGGGGGGTAATAAAAGTGAAAGATTTACAGTCTTCGCCCGGCCCCCCAACAGCCTCACACCCTTTCAGGAATTACTGAGAATGATTTACAACGAGTCAGATAACTGTCAACCCGTTCAAATACAACTTCCACAACTCAAGGAAATACATTTCGTATTACTACGATAACCATTAAAACACAGTTAAAGACGCGGTATTGTCCAAACGAAGGAGAAGGATTCCCTTGATATTTGCGGTTATATTCACCTATCGAAGGCCTTTTGACGCTTTCCACACACAAAAAGCAATAGTCTAACAAACATATTTCACCGACATTAAGCCTCTTTTTCTGCCCTTTACAATAAGTGAATGAATGGGTTTTTACGACTTTCTGAAGGGGCCTTATACACCCCACCAAAACAAACCAAAATCGTACAAACCATTCTCATAACACAGCAAAATATATGTAGTAAATATATAGTATAACATATTCCCATTTGTCCTCACTCAGTATCCAAAGGGATACCTTTGCATTCTCTAAAATACTCTCCTCCAAAATATTGACACTGCTGACCATTTCAATAGGTTTCTTCTCATAGAAAGCAGAGCATTGAGGAGACTATTACAAGTTCAGTCTGTCGAAGGCGCACATCAAAGGGCACTATTTATCAAATATCTGACAGATATGGTCATTTACCATCTTACTCAAAAAAAAAGAGGCTGAAATATTTACCTACCAAGCTTCCATTGGTTCAGATGCTGTGCTAAAGAGATGGCTACAGTTGCGTTGAGTATCAGACCGTTTGGATATTATTTTCTTGGGATCTCTTCAGTTTTCAAGTCTGATAGAGTCCTTGCGATTAATGACGACGCCGTGTTTCTAGGGGACGTGCTGCATTAATTATTTAGACAATCACGTGGTCAGAAATAGAGAGAGGAGCTGTATAGTCTCCGAATTATATCTTCGAATGCAGACAGCGCAGTTTAATACATCTTAAGGGGCTGTCTTGCTTGGCGAAGACAGTTTCTACGAACAGCTGGAAATCAAATATGGCCGTATGAAAGCCATTGTGAGCGCGGCAATGGTGTATTCCTATTCGGTGCAGTGTCATTGAAAGCGGCACTCGGCATGGCTCTCATTTATTGCTTTCAGACATGTAGGTCAACGCACACTGCACGTTTTAGGGCTGGTCTGATATATGATTGCTTTTTCTCACATGATTCAAGAAATTCAAAATGTTCCAATGCTCTTGTCAGGCTACATCAGAGACGACTACAGGTCAATATTCATGTCTCAAAACATTGACTTGCACTTTCAACATAAAATGAAGAATTTAATTTCACATAAGCTGTGATACTTTGTCATTGACAATGCCATGTTTCTGTCAATGTCAACCACTGTTATATATCGGTTGGGATGGGACAAGCGTCATTTTGCATCATTACCATGGTTTGCCATTATATGATAGCCTATAGTAAAATTGAATTTGATAAGAGGGTAGCATATTCGATATAATAAGGTGAATATGTTTCAATAGCCTAAATATGTGCCCATTGAAGCAAACCGAATATAGCCTCCATGCACAGTCTCCAGTGCGCACGCACAGTTACATTCATATTCCCACACGCACGCACGCACACATGCACACGCACAGACAGTATCTCTCTATCTTTCTGTCGTTCTGTCTCTCACAAACACACAAACATTATTTCTTTCTCTCACACATAAATGCGCGTGCATGCACACACGCACACAATGTCCTACAAGCCCATATCTGCCCCAGTGTGAGCAGTTAGATGGGCCCTGGACAAATTCAGATGTGGCCTGTCATTTAACTCATGTATTTGTACCACTTTCACATGAAGACGTATATGTCCCAAATCTCTTGCCACCTGGGTGAGCCTTTGCATCTTTACAAAGACTGAGACCAGAGTGAGGCGGGTTTTTGTGTCAGCCGAAAGAGTTTCAAAACGTGTCATCTACTTATTTCGAGCCTTGCTCGGTATCCCGGAGATATATACCAGTTTCTCAAACATCTCTCAGTCTAGTACTAGTGCTGGTATATAGGCTTTAGCCGATTGACCAGATCTTGGGATCGATGTTTGATCCCCGCGGTGACTGTCACTCTTGGAAGAGGTCATAGAATGGTACAAAGCTTGCTGTACCTTTCAGGAACTATGTTCTTGTTATGGTGAACCACAAAATAAATGTTTCTCGTGTAATGTTAAAGGCAGGATGAGCGCGAAACCTTAACTAGACAACCAATAGGATATGCCTCAAAATCCACGGTTTCAGACCGTTCCTTCTTGTGTATAAACAAATAATTTGAGTAGGCTATATTGTTTACTTGGCCTAAAGGAGTTAATTGCATTGGCCCATGTATCTGCATGGTTTATTGAACTAACTTTAAACAACAAGGTAATGCAAATGTTCACAACATTTTGAGTTCGAGGCTTAGAGCCTACTCCCAGCAGCCTAAAACAGCACAACTGCTATAGAACGTCTAACAGATGGCTTGACACTAACGTGATTACAGAGTCCAAATCATTGTTTAGACAAACAAATTGTAAATATTATTTAAAATAGATGCATGCATCTCGAATCAAAGTCAGTGTCTCAACTCTAGAATGCATATCAAGTAGAAATCTTTATTTTTCCAATAAACTTTCCAAACAACAACTGGATGCACGATACAAGATAAAAAGTGTGTACAAAAATAAAATCAGAGATATTGCATATTAACATAGTGACACACAAATACATAAACTTTTGGGGTGCATCTGGTTGAATAAATATTGGCCTTTAAAATAACGTAAGTTTAACCATGGTATACAATTCAATAGTCTATTGCGTCTCAAACTAGTGGGGAAAAGTCCTTAAATGAAACTCAATGCGAATAGCTCCTGAAAGGCTGTAGGTCCGGCGGGTCAAGGGTTTAGAGGTCAGTCCTCGCGGCTGAAATCTGTCTAAGGGATAGAGACAGTGTCCTCTGGATGAACCTGCAGCTGAAGCTTTGTCGAACTTCAGTTGAAATACCTTTTCAACTCCTCATCGTGAAGACTTCAGAGAGAAGACGTCTTCGCAATGTGTGAGCTCCTTGCTTTTTGTAAGGAGGACAATGATAGGAATAATACAAGAATATCTGTCTTAAGACATGACATGAATGCCTCGGATTTGTCGTGTGTAAATGGAGGGCTATGGTTAGATTTTAGCAGCTAAGCTTAGGCCTATTTACTAAACTATTTTACCTTGCATACAAATTTAACCATGCTCATAATTCACAACAGTTTTAAACGTATTTAGCCTAAAATAAATGTTCATCACATATGTTTAAAACTGTTGTGTACAATAAATGTACAAATATATTTAAATAAATAATAATAATGAAATGTAAACACTACATTGGGGAAAACATCACCTTTTCTCAAATTCTAGTTTTATTTCTGTTTTATTTGATTGCTGGTCCAAAACTAACGAATCACAACTAACACATATCAAATTGTTACCATGCAGGAACAAGAGGACTTTCGTGTAAGAATTTCAGATGCCATGGGAGAGCCTTTTAAAATGTACATTGTTTACAAGGATGTCAAGGGAGATTTATAACCATCTAGGGGCACTCAGAATTGTTAACTAACGGGAATGTCTTAATTGAAGATTAAAATTATGCGGGTTTATACAAGTTTATTGTATCAAACTATAGGCCTTTTTGCGTCCACAATTTGATGTCCCATTGCATCTTCTAAAAAACACTGAATTGAATATTGTAGTTTGGTTGGCAAATTAATATCTTGATATTGATATAGGCAACGAATGTGTCTATGGATGTTGTCTAATTTCACATTTAACTAGGCTACATTGTGCAACACATTTATGTAGTTTCTAATGGCTTACGCGACAATATCTTTCCAACTCAATTTGTTCAAAAAGCTCACCTGATATTACCTCTTCCCCATTTGGCATGACATTTCAGGTCGTGTTTTAACTGTGGTGAATGCACGACAGGGTGGATTATGAACTACATCCTCCAGCTTCAGCGGAGGATTGTCATAACATGTCTTCCATGTGCAGCTATCCAAAAGGAAAACGTTTTCGTTCGATTCACTGTCCTTGAATCTAAAACTCGTCCTTTGTACTCATCAGTAATAATGGTTGATTTGGACAATAATGGTTCAACACATCCGAGAATCCAACTGAATATAGGTATACGGTTGGGTAACTCTTTCATGTTAAATAGAGATTACCAAAATGCCACAATTTGAGACATGCAAAGTCAAATAGGCTACAGCGTTGTCCTTTATGTACATTTCACTAATAAAAGAGTTATAAGTTGCCATCTTATTCATAAAGTTGTAATATCAGTCTGGATTTCCTTCTGAATACTTTGTAAATGTTGGTTGGAGGATGAAGCTGATCTCCCCTTTGTATTAGGTAGTTTATGGTCTTTTTTCCATTTCATTCTTCTGTTTTGAAACCAGATTTTGATCTGTCGCTCGGAGAGACAGAGTGTGTGGGCAATCTCTATCCGCCGTCTTCTGGTCAAATACCTGTTAAAATGAAATTCCTTTTCCAATTCCAAAACTTGCTGTCTTGTGTAAGCTGTCCTTGATCGTTTGGGCTCAGGACCAATGTAATCCGTATTCACTGTGAGAGAGAAAACATGAGAGTAACTAAATGTAACCTCGCAAAATATGACAAAAAACATTTACCCGGTGCGCTCAAACTTATAAATTTAAGTTAACAATGGTTCAACTTATTCTACAAACGAACATTATTAAGTGAATATATAACTGGATGTTGTTGTTATATTTACTCTCTGAGTTGCCTGTATCAAGTATGTCATATCAGCCAATATGTCTTTTTTAAGAGCTCTATGCGACGGTCAGCGTAGCGGCCTATTTCCTCAGCAATGAAAATTTATGGCTGGTGTAATTGACGGGCCCTTCAAAGAAGCCCATAAATATTTCACGGATAAAATGCTGGACCTCAGTTGGCCCTGTGGAGAAGTGCACGGTAGAAAGTGTATCTTACCAGTAGTAACGTGAACTTTCTTCATCCAAGGGTACACTACTGCAGGCTGCTTGGCTTGTATCCCGTTTTGGTTCTTTGTGTTTTGTTGCTGTCCACAAGTCCTGGGACCAGCCATTTGGGCCGGGGCACTCTGCGTGGTCTGGTCGGTGAAAGGGCTTGGATGGCTGGTTCTCTCCTGTACATGACTCTGTGGCTGCACTGTTGAGTCCTGCACCGTGGTACACCCGAAGGGCTGCTCTGTGTAGTTTGGCCGTGGATAGATTCCTGGATGCTGGAAGTCTGTGTCCTGCGATGGACTGTAGTAGCTCGAGCCCTGGTCAGGTATATAGCTATTCTGTGAATATTCCTCACACGGAGGAAATTTTGGATCCACATACTTAGAGTTCACCAAATACGAACTCATGGCCATTAATTTCTGAAGGTAGAAAATACTAATTTTTCTCGAGTTGTCTTTTTTTCCTCCCTCCATAAAGCCCTCCTACTTGCTTTCAACTGAATAAAGTTAGGGAACCATGTGACTGAATTGGCCAATGGAGATGAAGGTAGTCCATAGACGGATAAATACACACCTAACAGCAATTTTCGCTAACTTCACAACACAGCTCAGTAATCTAATACAACTGGTTGCAAAGAGCAGCTTTACAACATTAACACAATTACAATTCAGAAGCATTCAATATATAATTTATTGGAATGACAAGTTCTCAATATTATTAAGATAGGCTAATACCATGTTATCTGAATGGAATTAGCGGTGGATAGTCTATACATTCCGATGTTATACAACAATCTGGTTAATATGTTTAATGTTCTACAATATTCAATTAAACTATAGCCAGGTTTGACAGATAAACAAACAAAAGATACAAACCCTGCCTTGCCACAAGAAGAATGGGCATAAAGCCATGGAGACAATTGAGAGAGACAGTCTTTGTCATGAAGGGGTCATCCAAATGTTACATGAATCTCATCATTTATTTTGCCTCAACGCTTTCAACAGCCTCTCGTAATAAAAGAGTTATATTCTAACTGAATTGCCATAACCTCATGACTCCCCGGTGTAAACGTGTTGAAATAGTTTATGTCATGCTTTGTTTCTGTAATGTGGACTATTTGATCTCAAACGGATCGTTAATACACATGTGGGCTAAATGATTCAAAGTTGTATAATTCCTCAGATTTCATAGTTTAATTGTCCATTGACATGACGACATTTATTGATAGGCTACAGCTTTGTGGCAGTACATGTAAAATGTGTTCAGTGAGCATTCCAATATAAAAAAATGATGATTCCCGTAAACTGTTTTTCAGTAATCTCAACATCGAATATTTTGTTTATAATGTTTTACTGTAACACTATAACATCCGTGTAATGGACATGAACGTCACATCCTCTCATGACCAAGATCTAGAGAAAAATCATATGAGTCGATGTTTTTGCATCGACCATATACTCCCCTAGGATCGAATCTGTGACTATAGTTTCATCACACAAATTCGGTTCTACAGGGTATATATAGACGACGGAATATTTGCTGTATATTATGTTCCAACTAATATACTAATACACACAATGTGTAACATTGTGTTTTTAACTAATTGTGTTAGCCAAACATCACTGCTCCAAATATTCAGCTACGACAGCCCACTGTAAATAACACTGGGATATCATACAACATGAAGACCTATATTCGATTAGGCCTGTGTTCCATTCGTTTATAGCATACACCGGATGAAACAGGATTGTGGAAAGGGCCAATGGTTTGCTAAATGGGATGAAGACATTATATTGAATGACATGTAGGCTAAACTCAGGTTTTCCAGCAGGCTATATCCAACGTCTGAAGCTTGACAGTTGAGTGGACACATACGGCAAAAGGCCAAAGGACATGGGTCAAACTAAATCATTTACAAACATATCAAAAAGTTCAATTATTTGTATTTAGTCGACAGCTCAGAGTCCAAAAGTTCACGAATTCCTCGTGACCCATCCGTTACCGTCTACTGCAGCTCTGGGGTCATGGGAAGGCGGAGGCTACCGAAATACGTCCTCGTTCTATGTGATTATGCATTTATGGCCTTTCTATCGCATCATTCGTTTTATAGGCCATGCAGTTGTCTTAACAAACAATTCGCTATATCCATATTTTATAAACACATCCAAATAATAAGCAAAGACTTTAGTGGAAGGCATTCGACAACTTTGTCTATCGTCTCTCTGATAGAAATCAGTCCACAGAAACTGCCAGATAATCAGATATAGTCAGTTGCTTTGATTTTATGGCGTCCAGTAGCCTATATGTTGACTAGAGGCTTATGCTAATGACTGTATGCGTCATAGCAACATTTACATTAGTGCATTTCCAAATCATCTCGAAAGAAGCATTTGGATAAATAGTCCACAACTCATTACAAAAATATAATATAAAGATTTCAATATATTTTTTGAGAGTGGGTGACCTGCGTTTCACCTTGCCCCGCGACTTGTTCTGAGGGGGTCAAAGCCAAGATGGTCTGGGTATAGCCACAGACGAACACAAGAAAGATAACGTCAGCACTTTACACTGGCTGGTCTGTTTTCATTTTCATTCTACACATTTCATTGCAACTGTTCAATTAAAATTTTCTTAATCCATTTCTCAATAGGCCTATTAGTTAGACCACTGATAAATTGCGGAAGGTTGGTCTTATATAGCATAATTATTCTCGTTTTATTTGGGATTTTATTTTAAAAACGGCATTGATGACAGTTTCTATGGTTATTCTGGAGCCAAATAAGAGAAAGAAAATGAGCATAGACAATTGACTAACGTGAATTGCTATCTGAACACTGAGTAAAATTTAAAGAATAGATAAAAAACTATGAACATAATGCAGTCTCCATTGTGCTATTTCAAACGTGTATAAGGAAATAAAGGAATGGTCAGGCAATTGCAACATCCAAGTGATTTTGTTCTAGGGTTCAGATGATGAAAAATAAAAAATAATTGAATAAACAAACTCAATGTTTGATTAAAAAAAAGTCTGATATTTGTTACTTTCATCATTGATTTTGCCAGATAGACTAAAAGGTGTATTAGAGAGAGAGCCCTGCCCTAGGTGGCGTGATAGAGCATATACAATGCAAAGAAAGATAGGGTAAATTAGGCTCCAAAAGGTATGCATTCATAAACGAATTGTTCATTTTATTGAAAAAAAGCCATTTGCTCAACTGCTGCTTGGGCTAAATAATAGGCACGTCTTTCTTAGGTCACAGATATCTAAGTATTTTGTGATTTACTTTGATTCGTGATAAGACAAGCAAATATAAAAATTAAAAATACATTTTTAACAGGTGATAAGTAAAACAAAAAGTACTGACACAAGGAGACAACTTCAGCAAAACAACCAACATTGTAAACAACTTAAGTTCAATTCAATTTCATAGGCTACTTTAACAAAATTAGATTTTAAGTGCAAAGGCTTTTGTTGGCATTTGTACAAAATAGTTGTTGTACAAAGTAAACAATGTAACAATTGGCCATGTTACAAAATAATTGTTGTACAAAGTAAACAAGGCCATGTTGATATACCCACGCCATATTCATTATTTAAATAATTGGAATTTCAGGCTGTGGATACAATAGCCCACCTACATTTTGCTGCTTCAACATCGTAAACAATAATGGGTTATATAGGTTACAGTAGGCCTATACAGAAGTAAGTTGTCTTTTTAGTCCTGACATTCTCAACGAGCCTTGTTTTTTTCGCCAGTGAAAGTAAACTGTCTAGGCTACGTTAACCAGACTCGCAGACAAACGAAATTTGATGACATCAGCTTGCGCATGCCACTGCACAAGCCTATCAAATAAAACGGTGCTTACCGCAACGATCACTGTAAAGGACTGGATATTGGTGAGCAAACGTATCCATATTCAGACACAGTCAGAGGTGCATACTACCAATTCAAAGCTGTATTCCAAACCATCTGGACGGCCTTACTAATACACAATGAGAATTATATTTTGGCTTGTCAACTCCCAGGCCATAAAACAAAGTTTAATGGCATCACGTGCTCCCCCACAGCCATTCACGACACCGCGCTGGTACCATAAATAACGTTCAAAGTTGCACTTATTCAATAAGGGCGCATACACTAACGTCACTATAAAATAAAAGTGATCGCCACTGCAATACCTTTTGTGTACAATAGAGAGCCCTTTCAACTGAATATATGTGATTTCAGGTTAAAGTTTAAAATAAAATTGCACAAAGAAAGAATCTTTAAAAACTAAAATTTGTGTATATAGTCTACTAATTGTGGGCATAGATTTGATCACAACAGAAGTCGTTTCCTGAATTGAGATAATAAAGCACAAGCAAACTTGCTTTCAAGCCTCATGGTCGATTCGGGATCACGTGATATTCATCCACGTGGATCGTCATCGGATCAGTGTGTGGTTCTTAAAAACCTAAAGCGCCCCAACCGCACGACAACACCCTCTGGACTATGCTGTAGGTGTAACCCAAACATGACAGCAACATGATTCATAAAACGTTTGCAAACAGTAAGGACTGGATAATACCGTGTAAAATACCCATTGTGCACAATTAAGGACAGATAATAACACATTAACCCATACGTCGCTGTCAAATCGTTCTGAGACATAACATTCGGCATGTTTTGCAGTAACCAATCATGTTTCAGTTCAGTGACCTACAAGGTGAAGGATGCGGAAAGGAAACGGACAAACTGCCTGTTGTTGGGCAACAGCGCCTTCTACTGGAACGTACAGTCTTTTTCAATTTTCTGACAAATGTGAGATATTTTGTCAAGAACAAAACATATAACTTGTTGCTTTAGAATAAGATTGACATTTGCTTTGACTTATAAATCAGAAATAGGCCTATAGATAAACACAAAATGGATGCCCCTTCTTTGCATGGCAGTCAGTGTAACGGGCTTTTAGGCGTACTTCATTTGTAGATTTGTTATTGACGTCAATAATTCTTGAATTATGTTTCATCCCATAGGCTGGTAGCGCTTAACGTATTTTAATCATGACACACAGGGGTAATCATATCTAACACCTGGGCATTATTCTCAGGATCCATTACCACCAGACAGGCAAGATTTGCCTGAATAAATGTAATGACCTAATATGTCACACACATTAAGTGTAAAGAAACAAGTTCAACAGAGACAAATACGCATTTATGAAAGAATAGCCCATGATGTGATCCGGATATAGCTTGATAAGGGCTATAGCTGCAAAGTATGCTGTAGCTCCTAGGCCCCAATCTGGTGTGCTTCGAGGTTCTCTGTTTGCCGCATTGCAGTAAGGCTGTAAATACTTTCGCAGCTGCCTGTCAAGCAACGGTGAAATACTGTCTTTGTTGCATTGCTCTCATCTCCAAGCAGTTGAAAACTGCCACGGAAAATGTTCAACTGCTGCTTAGAATGGAAGCCGGCATCCTTTAATTCTAGAATATGAAGATCATGTTTAGACTATAGAAATGAATGTGTCTGTTTATGTTTGTCTTCAATAGCTTTGTAGCCTATATGCCACATCTATCTGCCTACATAGGTTTTAAAGTAGGTTTACTTGATTGTAATGTATTTGTATGTAGGATATCGTAGTTTTACCTGGGACGCGGTTAGAGGTTTTTACGGCTTATGTGACACGTTAAAATGAAAACGTTTTTAATACTTTTCATCAGCCCAAAATACATTTAAAGCCCAATTCCACCAGTTCACAGTTTATCACATTCAATATACTTTGGAAAATCATTTGTCAGGCAGTCTTACATAGCCTACTTGACACTGTTGTGACACCACTGCATCAATTAATATCCATGTTAACGTCATTGCACATGCACTGGATACAGGATTCAAGCAAATGTACGTACAAATAATCTAATTGTTTTTAAGAAATGTGTATTACAATAATGTTTTATATGTGTCAAAGAAAACGAAAGGAAACTCAGTTTAAATGAAAATAAATTATCAGCTTGAATTTACTTATAAGCAATGTTTATTCTGTTTGCAAACACATTTTAACAACACAAAGCAAATCTATATCTTTATGTACCGTGCCATGAGAGCAATTTTGCTCAAATGCAACTACGCTAATAAACTAACATTTAGATAATGGTTTACCGTTGCTGATGCATTAACATTACCTCATGATACAAATATATGAAATGCAGGCAAAAGAAATGCTTACCTAATGGAGATATGTAATCCATGGCTTGTCTTGTGGTTTGGTTTGAGTAAAACATGTTGTCTGCAGCATCGAGGCTCTCCTTTTGGCACATATTTAAGTTTGCACAGGTCTGGAACCTTCTCGTGACAGATTAAGCTAATTGTAATACAGTTTTTATAGTTGTGGACGAATTATTCACCGTGTAACCAGTAAAAGTAGACACATTTTGAGAGAGAAGTCTTGCGTTTAGGTTGGGACGGAATAGATGCAGAATGCAGGGAAAAAATCGCCTGGGAAATCAGGAAAAGGGCCATAAAGACGTTTGCCTCTTGCACATGACCAGTGGCATCCAATGACAGGCGATAGAAGCACATAAAAAGGTCTATTGCCAAGTTGTAAATTGTCGTCCTACAAAGAGGAATTTGGACTGCAGCAATTCCTCCTCTTTGCGCATAATAGCATGCCTTTTCATTTATTCACCACAAAAGCTCATCTTTCCTCAGCTTGTGTTCCACATAGTCTATACTTTATATCTAGACCTGAAAAAATACACGCATGTTTTGGTTTCCAATATGATTATTTTACTCAGTTTAGTTCCAATTCAAATATGAATAGGATGGGTTCCTAACCATTTATCTAACCAAAACCAATACATTATGTGCCATACCATAAAAATTGAATATTTTTCAAATCGAAGTGAATAACGTCATACCGTTTTGTCCATGGATTTGTATTTATAATGGCTATAATACTTAGTAGGCTAACCTTCTATTGTTCCACTTTTGATACATCCATGTCTGATTTCAACAAGAGGGTGTAAAACGGTCTCCTTATATGTTTGGTGTATCTTGATGTGTTAAAAGTATAATTCGTTTTGGTTCTCATACTTTTCATGTAAATTATAAAAACATTTTTTTTTAATTTCATATAATATTAAAAATTATATAAATAAACCGTGTATTTTGGGTATTGAGAGATAGATACTACACAAACCTAAAACCTAAAAGTGAACAACGATATAATATTAGACAATTGATGCAATAAAAACTACTTAATATGTCCTGTTTTGTAAAGCATTAGTCCAAGTAGCCTCGGCTATATGCCCTGGGTGACGTTGCACGCTACAGGAAATCTATAGTCTGAAAATATTTAAAGTTAACGTATCAAACCACTCTAGATTACCAACAGTTTGTTTAAATTATTTAAGAGATGTGTACCCAAACTACAAAATCATTGTAAGCTTAGGCCTGGTTCAAATTTTCGAATATGAGCCAATGTGGTCAATCACTCATTAATGTTTTAAGTCTGGACTGATAGTTGTAATCAATGCAGGCTATAGAAAAGAGAAACATGAGTTATAGACCTATATGTGTAATCATAACACTTTCGCTTGATAAAAACTGTGATTTTCTGACTGTCTGAAATGACAACGAAACAATTCATATGTCTGTTTCCGAAATCCCCTTGTAGATCGATCATTAACATCGGAAGAAGGTTTAGGAGGGCTGTCCAAGGTGCTGAAGGGAATCTTATTCAACCGTCCATAACATAATACTGTATTTTCATTTGTATCCTATAGCCTATTCAATGCTATAAATACAGAATAGCCTAATCTTCAAATAGCCAATCAGTTAAGAGCAAGTTGTTGGTCTATACACTGCTATTAGGGTTTAAGTCACAGTCTCAGGATTTTCAAAACATCTTCATGGTGGAAGCTGAACCCCATCTTATTCACGTCTTTTTGAGAAGCGCTGTGTAGCCTACCATGCCCCCGCAACCAAACTCTGAGTTGCAATCACTAAAATGAGACACCTCATATCCTCTGGAATAGCTTAATTAAATAATTGGTTACCCAAACATTTGAGTGAAAGACAAAGCACTGGTTGCATTTCCCGTTAAAGATCGTTCGTAGTTGTTGAGAGCGTTTTTATACGAGCAAAATAACGAACGATCGTTATATTTTACGTGCGTTTCCCAAACATTCTCTTTACAAGAACGTTGGTACGTGTCTCTGAAGAACTAAGACGCTTCCCGGATGCCGAAATGTGATTGTATTGTCGCAACTTCAAGAGTTTTGGTAAATAAACTTGAACCAAAATAAAAATTATTTGTCGGCACAGAAAACGTTTAGGCTATGTCATTGCTATTAGCTTTTATAGTTATATAAAATATATAATTTATATCGTGTGTGGTTAAAAAAATGTATAAATAAATAAGTATAATATATATATATAGATATATAGATATATAGATAGATAGAATGATCATCTCTATCTTTACGCATCCTAGCCTTGTTATAGGGTTGGCCTACTGGTGTCTCCACTGAGTATCTTTGCTTAAAATGCATTTAGCGATCTACGAGTGGTCTGGAGCTCTCGTTAATCTACGAAGATTTTCAAGTGACTCTTTAGCTACGATGGTTTCGGGAAACGGCCCGTGCAACTAAGATCCATCGTACGATGGACTCCACGATCAATTTAGGCTTACGATGCTTTCGGGAAACGCAGCCCACTGATTTGTCAATGGGGAGTAGACCTAGCCTATAGTTAGTATGTTATGGAGTATAGTTTTTCAATGTTGAGTGGGCCTATAGCTTGAAACATTCATGCTAGTGTGGATGAACACAGTTGGGCCTCGTTAACATTATTTTGTTTCGAACAGTATTATTTTATTAATGTATTCAGTAGGCTACATCGCCTTGATTTAGTATCCTAACTGGAATACATTAGCATAGGCCTAGAGGCCATTGATTATTTGTCTGAGAATTATTTAAACAATATAATTTTTTCCACAATTGGGCTGAAGTGAATTTACTAGATGTTTGTGGTCATTTCCCGCCTGCTGAATGAAGTGGTATGGGTGTAAAAGCAGCAACGAGTAGGCTACGTTGCAATGGACTAAGAACTGGTCTGAAACCATGCTGCAGAGAAACGCATCTTTAGGATAACATGGCACCAACGATGATCGCACGATGCACGTAATTCTTCTAGCAATAGCGCTGATATCTTAAAGAATAGCCTATATGATTCATGGATTCAAGCCTAGGCCTGAAGCATTTCAGAATGTGTCGACCCATCGTTTGCTCTTCATTAAACTTCCATCCTTAAAGGCCCTACTCACTATACATAATCAACGTCAGTTGGCTGATTCTATTGTATTAGGTAAAAAAAAAGTTGAAACTTTTCGTCAACTTAAGCTATAAGTCCTTATAGCTCAGGCTACGTGCTTTGAAAACCAACTTTACGACAGTCATCCTCGAGGTCTGGTCCAGAAACGCCTGTGGACAGAGACGGGCTCTTTCATTTCATTCGCTCTGGTAGCTCGCCAGTATTACCACCACAGGATTTATTGTCGATGTATTGTAGCAGCTCGGTCTCTTGCGGTGTCGTAAAGAGCTGCTGTCTCTGTAAGTTATCGTATCTGAGAAATTTAGAGCAGTGGCAATGACACATAATTCCACAAGGATTTGCTTGATAACGCCCGCTCTGGAATTGCATGCGTTCCAGCAGGATTATAAAATTATTTGACCTAACCTGTGATCGAAACTCGCATAGCTAAGACTGACAAGAACCCCTGGAATTGGTCAATAGGTCAGTTGTGTGCTATAGCCTACTCCCTTTAAGCAAAACATGGTTTAATTTATATTCGGATTGCATGGTCTAAAGATGTTATATACAGTGTTTCAATAAACCATAAACGGAAGCATGGAGGCTAGAGGGCTTCAACACAACACCCACGCCACAGATTTTTCGTCGATTCTTCTGATCAGGGCTGGCATGATTGGATACTGCTCTGTTACATTCACTTGTGAGATCAGTCATGTCCCCTGTGATTATCAAATATCCTTTTGTAATACCACACGTTGCTGTATAGGCTAGTCTACTGAAGCCGTCCTGCTACAGTCTCAGTCAATACCCAGGCCTAATAGTAGGCTACTGGCTATTGTGCTGTGCATAATGTTGCAACTTTAAAGCAAGGTAAAGTTTAAGCGCAAGGCAAACAGATTTAATACAAAGTCAAGTTCTGAGTTACATGTGTTACATTTGGTAATGTCCCCGTTATTTTGGGCTAGATGCATCATATGTTTTTGATTAAATCCCTCCCAGATTGAATACCAAACTAGATATCTGGAAAGGAAACGAGTGGGTTAGGGTGCATAAAGGTCCCCTCTTTATCGTCCTCCCTATTAGTATTTTATGAATATAAAGTAGGCTATATGCTATGTAGGCCTCCTATTTGTTTGTATTTTCTTAGTAGGCCTAGTATTTCAGTATTTAAATGAGGTGTGGACCTATATTCAGAAAAAGCAAAACAGAAACTGCAATCACTTTCTAAAGTCAACAATAGTAAAAGAATCAGCACGAAATTATTATGTATTATTATAGACTGTATTGCAGGTAATGTGTACATATCAATGTTATTTATTTTTTATTTTTGTATAATTGTTGCGTAGGACAACAATATAGCTCATAGCATTCATTCCTGTCGGTTTGGCATTTAAAATCTTATCAAGTCACGTCTGAAAGACGCGGTCTTGGTGCACCAGTTTTGCTTCATTAACACTCTCTGGTCGAGCCACTGATATAGCCGTATAGGCTAATTAATTCATTGTCTGTAATAACCTAATTTTTGACAGTGATCCACGAAATGTTTTAATTATTAATGGGAAATCACCCGTTCTTTTGGAGGCGTGTTGTGTGTTACCCTACTGATGGCAGGAATAGTAGTCCTTAGGACAACGTCGCCCTCTAGCGCTTTCGCAGACCAACCTTTAAACGTTGAGAGAAAGCAGAAGGGTGCGGAAAGAATAACGTCTCATGACCCCAGCTGTGGCGTTAATACCATTTAGCCTAGTGCTTGGTGATGAGAATAGCCTACACCGTTGGACTGTTTAATTTCCACCTATAAGCATCACATTCGTAAAGGTCTACGTCGGTCTATTCACTGAATCCATTTACAAATAGGCTAATCGACTATATGAACATATAGCCCCAGACTATTGTATTAATGAAATTAATTAAATAAACCCGTCATTTTGAAAGTAGGCTTATCCTTTATTATTGTATTCCATTTCAAAATAGGATTTGAAAAATCATAATTTTCGTCTAAAGATTTCGTGTTCTCGGAGTCTACCAAGCAGCAGTCAAAGTGAAGTTTTGCTGTCTCAACTGGAAATGCAGTTGAAGAATAAACGTGACTTTCTATACTTTAGGGTGGGGGAGATTTCCCCTCTGTCACGAAGACAGACAATTCATCGACCAGACACTCTGTAGAAGAGTGTCTGCATTTTTGTTTGTCAGCAACGGATTCAAACACCCAAGCAGAGATTTTCAAAGGAGAGTGCAATTACTAGCTTGACCCATAAACTCATTTAGACCAGACGTCTAGCCATCGATATGGGTTTATTGGACCACGTTTCTTCCTGCTTTAAAGCAATTATACGTACAGGTTTGACAATGAATTCGAAATTCGTGCAACACCTCTCACAATCGTAAAGACTTTATTACTATTTCCCCTCAACAATGCAGGCGTCTCAAACATTTTAAGGGAAATCCACGCAAACCTTAGTAGCCTACAGAAATTAGACTAACGGAGTAACCATAACTTTATGGAGTCTTTTTTACGTAGCCTATGACTGATTAAACCCCATAATGTGTAGCAAATGTAGAAAACCCAATGAAGTACGATCAAGTCTGTGTAAGAAAATTGTACACATCCTAAAGGTTTCCAAATAGGCTAATGCCTATAATTGGGCTTTGATGTTCTCAAGCTATAAGAAATTGATAGCCTATGTTATTTGGATGTGTTTGGCGCCCGTATAAGGATGGGCGTAGGCTACGTTTGCAGAAGGTCAAACAAAATTTAAACATATAAATACAATGTTTACATAGAAACTTAGCTCTATAGGTACCCCACTAGTTAATTTAACACCAAATCTTACATTCAAATTGAAATGAAATAGGAGCTACCTGACTCGGTTGTAAGTTAGTCATAGTTGGAGCTATGTAGAATTTGAAGAGAAAACAATGAATGTAACATTGAACAAGTCAAATTCAAATTATAGAACACAAGTTTAATCCCTGGTGGGCAGGTGATAAATATACAAGAATGTGAATTATCTCAGAAATACTTTGGATACCACCATTTGTTATTAAGACATGTCTGAGCTTGGAAAAATAGATTCCGGCCACGAGACGAGTTTTTTTTTAGCCTAACTAATAGAGAAAGCTTCGAGTGTTTTTATTTGTATTTTTTATTTTTATTCTAATGCATCAAAGAGGCTAACACAACCTATGGAATCCGTGGACTTTATTGATCCTTACTGCCTCTTTCTCGGTTCATCTTCTTCATTTTCATTCTTCTGTTTTGAAACCAGATTTTGACCTGCCTCTCAGTTAAATTGAGAATTCGAGCAACTTCATAACGTCGGTCTCTTGTCAAATACATGTTGTAAAGAAATTCTTTTTCCAGTTCTAGTGTCTGATATTTTGTGTATGGACATCGCTTCTTCCTCGTTGAACGTGCATGAATCCAATTTGCAGCAGGGTTTTCTGAAGAAAAAAAAAGACACAACATAGTTATTTGCACTAAATAATGATGTTGTGACAATCGTGATCTAAAAACCTGGATACAAATAGGTGAGGGCGTTAGTTTAGCGTTAAATTATTTTTGCACATTTGTTTTAAATACCCAATTTATAGTCAAGGGTACTTTTTTGGCCCTCGGTATGAACCAGACACTTTTATAGGTTATAAAACCAAGAGTTTTACACACCCGGCTCGTACAGTTCTTAGAGGCTGTAAATCATGAGGCAATTTCGTTCACTTACTTGGGTCAAGTTGTTGTTGTTTGTCTTCTTTAGACTCGCTGTGACTCGAAATATCACTGCCAATGCTCTCTTTGGCTACTTTTTCGGGACACTCGGATACTCCACACGCGTAATCAGAGGCAACAGTAGTTTCTCTTTCAAAAGTGGCAACCGCAGTCTCTGTCCTTTTCGGTGGTGAACTTTCGTTCTTTGTTGCATAATGTCGACTGTTGGAGTGAAAGCCTGGAAAAGAAACGTGGTTCGAAATCGGGTCTATCCAAGACCGAACATATCTGTTGTCAGACGCGGAGAGATGAGACTGGTGAACGTATGGATGGTATATCCCAGACACTGCACCGGAAGACTGCGGGTGAACCGAAGACCAGGACGACGGGAACACGGCAGTTTTAGGTGCAAAACTACAGGATGAAAAATCTGCGTTGTCCCCTACACCTGATGGCCTTGAGGTCGCGGTGTGCGGACCCTGGACGAAGCGAGCACCGTACACATCCTCCGGTTCATGTCCCATTATAGAGTCTACATAATAGTTACTTAGCGTGCTACTAGTCGACATTTTTGATCCCTTCGTAGTCATATAAAAGGTTACACTGTTACGGAAACCTTCCCCCTGAACAATCATAGTATTTTTGCTGGCTTCATCTACAGGGATTGGTTACATGAATCACGTGATCATATTTACCAATATACAGTGAGTAAATCAGTCCGCTTATAACGGTATGTTTAATTTGTGTTTTCGTTTTCATTGATCCCAAAGGAACGAGTGATCGAGAGGATGATTGACAGAGTTTACATACTTTTTTTGTAAGTAGCACTTTAAACATGAATATGGCTTGGTGCGGTGACGGACTACTTTTTTTCACGACAGATTAATACACACATTTATTTCACAACCACCACTCACCACTGATGCAATGCCACATTATAGAGAATGTCTGTAAACTAATGTAAGATATCGTCGTGAGGTATGTCATACACGTGATGCTTGTAAAATATTTTATAGACTACTGAGCCCTCGTAAAAGAAATGCAATAACATGTTGTAAAATAACTGGACACTATTTCCGCACCCATTCTCTGTTTGTATTGTTAGTTTCATTCAGTGACAAGTCACTGTAGCTTGGCTTCTCTTGAAGTTAAATGTATAAAGGAAATACTGTTTGTATAGACCCCACTGATTGTATTTATTTAGTGCAGCCATAATTTCTTGATGTATCAATAAAAGGTTTATGAGGTGAGTTTGATTATAGTCTATATTAATGTTTTTTTTATTTTTATATAATGGACTCTTGTAAAATGTAGGCCTATCTGCAAATTGATGCCTAATGCATACTAAGAGCATTCGTTTGGGCAAAACATTAAGGAAAGAATGAAAAATGCCGAAACACTTATAACTTCATTTTCAATCGACAGTGAGATTTAAAATAAGTAGCAAGGAGAAACTTTTCAATTTGTTTCCAACTGCAGAAACAAGAGGCGCCAAAAGTCAAACGTAGGTGGAATGTTCATGAATTTGTGCTTGAACATCATAGAGCTGTCTAGTCTACAAATAAGGCCTCAACCTCAAAATGGCTACATGACTGATCTGGCTTTTCTGAAGATGCCTAAACTAGGTTAGGCTACATCATTTTGATATGGTCAAGGAGGCATTTGATAAGGAAACTAGTCATGATTTACTTCTCATTTTAATGCGTATAGTGTGTGTGTGTGTGTGTGTGTGTGTGTGTGTGTGTGTGTGTGTGTGTGTGTGTGTGTGTGTGTGTGTGTGTGTGTGTGTGAATGTGTGTGTGTGAATATGTGTGAAGTCCTGTGTGTATACGTGTGTTTGTATTTGTTAGTTTGATTAACTGACTGTTTATAAGAGATCATCTTGCAGGAATAGCCAATATTCACGATTTCATATCACAGGCAGGTCACTGTTAGTTGTGGGATGAAGATTTCGTAGCAGGAACTCCGCCATGACTTTTGCCGCACTGCAGAGTTATAGGTTCACGTTGCAGGCCTGTGTTAACTGAAATTGTGCCACTGCATCAGCGCGTAAGCAACTATTTTTGGCTTCAAATTGAAGTTAATTAAATAACCCACACTTGTTGTTATTACTTACATTTTGTGACGTGTTTCTCTTTTGATTACATCTAGGCTATAATTGTATGGAGGCCTAAACCAAACTATTGTGTCCGATCGTATAGGCTAATTGTCGCTTCTGATGTCCACAGCAAAACTACCTTTTAATATATAAGTGTAGGCTAACAAGAAGGCTAGTTATGCACAATAAAAGTCATAAAGGTTTTTTTTTAATTATTTTGGACATGCCTATAGCCTAGATGTTAGCTAACTATTAAACAATGTAACCCTATAGCTTATTCAGACATCGTAGTCTATTTTATATTTGAGAAGAAATTGAACGGTTAGCGTGTAGCCTATTTCAAGTTATTTTTTACAGTGCATTATCACTGCAGATAAGACTTGAATTAGGCTACAACAAACATGTTTAGCAGTGGGACAGCTTTTCGCTGGGGGAAATTCATCCGTGTCTGTTCGCTTACACAAAAGGCACAAATCCATAGGTATACCTTTTTCCAACATAAACACGGCAAATTTGATAGGCAAACTGCTACAAGACAGAAAAGCATGTAAAACATAATAGGCCTATACGTATAGTTGAACCATCAATTTATTGCAGAATACATGCCACAAACATGCAATAGATTTAAACACCAACATGTAAAACCACATTTAGGTTGGACAGAGACGAATACGATTACTTTTGAGCAGTTGAGTTTGCACTCAATTCTGAACTAATGTACACGATCAAATCACTCTTAGTAGACTAAATGTGCTTTTCTAACATATTATGACTCTCCAAATAAGTCGCTCTTGCGATGTGTTCACAATCACAGAAAACTGTCCAAAATGGTATCATATTTCCAATAATTTAAGACTATAACCCTGCGATGTATAATTCAAAATACACAATGCGTCACCATGTAAATAAAAAGTAACGGTACAATCACAGTTTTGTTGGATAAAATAATGAATCTTGAGTCCAATCCCCCACTGCATCTCATCCCATGTAAATAGGGAAGCAGAAATATACAATAGCACTGCCTTTCAAATATGCACTTTCACGAAAAGGTGAGATTTGAGGTAAGTTCCCGAATTCGATTTTCCCTACTCATTTTCTTCAGCTTCATCCTACGGTTTTGGAACCAAATCTTCACTTGTCTGTCGGTGAGGTTGACGCTTTTACTGATCTCTAGACGGCGCTCTCGAGTCAGGTACATGTTGAATAGAAACTCCTTTTCCAATTCTAGCGTCTGGTACTTTGTGTAAGGACATCTTTTCTTCCTTCCACTTTTTGCTGTCAACCAATTGCTTGTTGGAGTATTAATCTTGGAATCTGTAATGAAAACAAAAGCAACATTTTAGCAACGTGGTATTCTTTTAAATTGATATTAACATGGATTCTTACATTACAGCTCAAAGGGTTTAAAGGGCATAATGATAGCTTACTTAAATGTTCCCAATACACACAATAAATCAGTGTTGTAACTTTGTAGTTGTAAGGCTTGCAACCTATTCCTGGCCTAAATATAAGTAGGTTAATTAGTTTTTTCTTTCTTTAATAAAAAAAGACCCAACGACTGTAAATTAACTTCCAAACTGTTTTTATTGTAATTGAAAAACATTGACATCAAATGAATGGATAAAATAAATAGATGCAATATTCAAACAATTGTTGAGGTAACAATTACGATTTCACAATTGTAGCTAAAGAACATAAATTGGATGGGAAGATGTCTAACCACCCAACAATATAACGTTTCAAATAATAGCCTACAGCGTATTATTACAAGGCACAACCCTATTACATTGTTTTATAAATAAAGAACAATAATAGGGCAACCACAAACAACAAACACTCGACTGTGTGATGCGGTCGCAGCGTTTCCTGTAAAAGCAGTTACTGCAACCTGAGAAAGGCTCTCATTAAACATTACGACTTTAGGGTTGTTTGTGTTTTATATTGGGTTTTATGATGCTGGAGCGTTCATATTACATCGCAATACGATTAAACCTTTTATTGTACCCACCTTTCGTCTCCTTCTGTGGCAACTCCGGGCTAGAGACTGACGCTTCGGTGGAGCAATTTTTCTCCTCCTGCACGATGGGCTTGGGATCTGGACTTTGCACTGGTGTGGGTGTTCTGCTGGTTTCCCGGGTTTGCGGTACCTCGACTGTTTTCTTGTCCACTTCGACAAAGGAAGGTAGCTGCGATTTAGGAGTGACTCTGTTAAGCTGCATCAATGTCGTGTTTGGACTCGTCGTCTCGTGGCCATAGTCCTGGTGTTTTCCACTCGCATATGTTTGACTCAGTCTGAAATAGCCCGGAACAGGGATCTCGGGGCCATCAACTGAACACGATTCTGGGATTATATTAGAGTATGCGGGGACATCGGACGACCTGACCTTTGCTCTCTTGTCGGAATACATGCAGCAGTTACTTTCTTCTTTAATGTTTTGTGAAAATGTACAATTAGACAATTGGTTGGACTGTTGATCTATTCTGCAAGATCTCGGATCCGTCCAATTATCAATTTGAGGTATGTACGAATGGACATTCATGCCCATATTTTGATGGTTGACGTCCCCTCTTTTACCGAGAGACGGCAGGAGTCCACAGGTTTGCATTCCGTAAGTTCCCATTTCTACTCCGGACGGCATGTACATGTTGCTGTTGGAGTAAAAGCTGTCAGACCTGCAAGCACCAATTAACGAATCAACTAGAAAAGTATTTGCCGCGGGAGAGCTGTTGGGAAAGGACATTTTGGATTAGTTTTAAAGACGAGAGAGATGTCCTTTGTAAACTGACATATCTAGCAAAACAATCTCCGTGTAACTCAGGATGCCTCTCTACCACATGACGAGCCCACCAATGAAATTTGAAAATGGCCTTGAGACGAAGCCTCCTCTCTCGCAGACGCACTGAGTCACACGATGCAGTCGTGGTGAACAGCGACACCTAGAACACGGACTTGAAATTGGTTTGAACAGACTCACAAAGGACATCAAAAAAGCACTTATTTTGCTTGTTAGAATGAATGAAGAAGTGCAAAAAAAGAGCTATAGTTAAACATCAAAGAAACGACCTGAAATCGTCATTTACATTAACGGTTTCTACTTAGGCTGTTGAAGAATATGAAAGACACATTTCACACAATGTATGATTTGGCCTATAAAAAAATCAGCTATTACTTATTATAAATAGTGATGCTTATATCCATTAATATCACGAACACAAAACGCAGTTAGTCATACTAAGGATTTCTCAAAGGATAAAACAATTGTTCACAAATTTACAATATCGTAGATATGCTTGAAAATTGGGAAGGATAAACAATCCAGAAATTGTAGATTTGAATAAAGAACCTAATTGTTACGCATTCGGCCAACTCGAATTCTCGGTTATGCACGCATAGGCTATTATTATTTAATTGTAGCCTCCTTTCAGGCTTGGTAAGCCTGCGTGTTGATAGACTACTAATGGGGTTCTAAATGGAACACAGTTGATAACCAATTCAAGCACAATGTCCAGAAGTAATTAGGTCTAAATCTAAATCCATAATTACAGTTCAAATCTAGCCTAAATGAATGCACTGAATACAGTAAGTATCCCATTCTAGGCTTTTATTTGTTGCCTTAATTAAGATCTCCAGTAGGCCTACTAGAACATTTGAGTTTGATTTCCTGGTAACTGATACACAAAACAACGTTTAGGCCTCGACAGACAGAAAGTCAGTAGCAATAGACAACGACGAATTTTTCGTATTAGCTGAAAACGCTATCATAATGACACTATACTCTTTATAATCCATTCAAATGATGTTTCCTTCTTTAAACAAACCTTACCGTCCCGGGGAGTATTATGCTCGAAATTAATAATGTTCTTCAAGCTCTAGTGTTGGAAAGAATAGCCTATTATTACTTTAAAATGTAGACACACATGTCAAATTATACACAGAAATAGACTTATAGTGATGAAAGACGACAGTTAGGCCTTCTCTGGTAAAACATAGTGGACTAAATTGTTACATAGATTTTAAACATGAAGAATGGAGAAAAGCCCACAGGGTCTTAGTGACTGAATGAACTATTCTAGAACAATTTTAAAAGTAAAATGTTCAATTATTGATTGACCTTACAACGTTTGTGGCAAACATCATAAACATAATCGACTTGGAGATCTAAGAACAGGTATATAGCCCAAAATTGTTATGCATTTATTTGTTAACCCATATTATAAAATGTTTATAACAGTTGCGATATTAATCTAATATTATGTTGAATAACCCAATTAATCTAGATAATCAAAGTTCCGGCTAACGGATGGAGCTTAATAACAAGCTGTTGATGACAGACCTTCTGAATCACGTTACAGGGACACTTAATTATTCAAACAAATTAATATGTGCAATTACCTGTTAACAGATATTAGTAAATCATAACATACCTTCAGACGAATGTATAGGTTAATTTAGGCAAACAAGCCTTGCGTAGCTACTAAGCCTTACTGTCCAATGCCATTAAAAAGTCCAAACAACGCTAAGACTTTTGATATGCCACCAACAGCCTAGATTTAAGGTCGTTAGTTTCTTCCAACCAAACAACATGATTCCAACTATGATCTTAGCGTAATGTTGGTTATTTTTGGCACAAACTGACTTAACTGTTGCTGTAGGCTGGCCATTGACAATGTGTAGCCTGTTCACGCAGAAATTGAAAAGTTTATAAATATAGTACCTAATATAGCCTGCATTCTAATAATAGAAACGTTTACGCGAGGTTGTGATAGCCTACTCGTTCAACTGACTTAAAAATAGTGTAACCAATTGATGAAAACTCCAGAGAACAAAGGTATTGTATGTAAACGTACTCATCTTTACATTTTCAATTGGACGACGACCAAAGCAGTGGATCAGTGGAACTTGGACATTTCCTCTAACATCTTTGGGGATTACAAACTAGTCAGGATAATTCAGACAGCGACCTTTGTGTTTTCCTTGCAGATGTAAACAGGACTACTGATTGGAGCTACACGCCTGCCCTCGTGTGGATAGAATGGAGAAGAACGGCCTTTACTCTACGTGTTGCTCGTCATTCGCCAAGCAAGAAATCCAAAAACAAAAATAATAGTACCACGTAACAAGATTATTGTTTACATCATAACGTTGTCGGAAAAATGTATCGGCCTAATCTCCTTAAATATGTCGAATTTGTTTGAATTGTTTTCATCCACAGATTAATTAAGCCTATAATTGATTATTATGTTAGCCTACTTTCTCAACATCAAAACAAATACATTTAATAAATTAACCAAAACTGTCTATTGAGTGTTTATTTATTGACTAATTTTAAATATCCACAGTACAATAGATATTCAGAAGGTTCTCCATTTGTCTGACGCTTAAACGCATGTGTAAACAAACTAGACTGATTATCCACTCGGAAACGTATACAATGCATTAATAGACTCCATGGATTTAAAATGCCTAAACCAAATGATAAAACGACATTTGCTGTAATGAATTTCTAGGATTTAATTTCTCAAACTGAAATCCCCGTTTTTATTGTGCATTTTTTCTTTCATCGCCTTTACATTATAGCCTATTCTTTAATAGCCTACGATACATTACCCAGGTCAAATGACTTATTCTTGTGTCCTTATATAGCATAAACTATATTATACTAGTTATGATTAGTCTTGCTAAATATTTCAATAATGGGATGCAATTGGCATGAGTTGGTTTGTTTGTTAAGACAAAATGTAATTGATAGATTATACAGAGTATTTTACAATTGAAAGTGTGGCTCAAAGATAGGATACCTGTAACTGCAGTTTATAAGAAAGGAAATCCACACTATGTCAGTTGAACAGTTAATTTTCTCAACACAGTTTAACTACAGCTACATGGTTTATCTATAGCTTTATACAGGTCTACAATAAAACCCCATGGTTCGCAGCCATTTTGAGAACCTATACTGCAGTGCAGATATCAGAAGGCTGTTGCGCATGAACACAACCACCAAGAGGCGCCTTTTGGGATATATTCATAAAGGTGAAAGGTGACGACCTTGGCAAAGGGGAAGTTCAAATACAGTTAAAATCATATTTGAGTAAAATGAAAAAAAAAAGATTAACTTAGTTGTACGGTGTTCTTTAATTTGTAAACAAATGTATTCTTTATCTAACAAAACACCCCGACTTATTAACACAAATAAGTTGTAGGAGGCTGTGCCGCCATAATGAATTGCGATTTAAAAATTAGATGATGGTGTATATTTCATGCGTCTTTTGTTTAAGCATGAACTAGGGAAGCACTACCATTTTTCGACTATTTTGGGGGGTAAATAACAGCATTTGAAGTGGCCATGGGGTTCAGTCCAATAGCCCCCAATCGAGACATTTACAGCTCGTTTTTATTATACTGTCTAGACGGTTCAAGGTTTAGTAAACAGCATTGTGTTAGACAACAGAAAGGAAATAAAAGATCTTCTAAACTTTGAAGTTGGGAGAATAAGGTGCTGATATGGCAAATGATGAACACTTTACAAGAGCCCCACTGGTAAAGTTAAACGCCATCCCCACTTTAGTTTTAATAAATAAACTACACAAACACTAGACTCTGATAATAGCAAATATAGTATATCTAGTTACGTTGTATGTGTTGCCTATATAATTATTTATAGTTTTCCCACTTGTACTATTTAGCCAATTCGATGCGTCGGTGTGCGTAATTTGCTTACGTTAGTAATTATTGAACGTTTAATACATATATTTTTCATGTGTACTTTATTGAGTACCACAATACACATCACATGCGTTTACTAAATGCATACACAAGTCTACTGATATAAATTATATTACTATATGATTACTGTAATCAATGTAGGACCTATGTATTTTTTATAAATTTCAAAGCATGTCGGAGAAGCCTCAACCCAAATAAATAAAGATGCATCTAGATTACACTTATTTATAATAATAATAATAATAATACACTGTAGATTGGTAGATAATTTCGAGGTCTCCTGACTGATCTGCCTTGACTGAATTGAATGATATTTCACATAAGAGGATGTACGTAGCCTGTGTTCATTGAGGTAAGTGTGACATAAAGCCTTGCATAGATAGCTCCAGCCAGCAACAATGTTCAATAGCCTGTAGCTGTGACGTATAGGCTATAGTTTTTTTGTGTTGGATGAAAATGTGTCAAAGTATTTGCATTGTTCAGGATGATATTTCACAGTCCAATTTACATGTGGACTCTCAGAATAGAGGGTTTCCTGTAAAATACTGAAGCCGATCTCGGTTGAGCTTTTTCTCTTTCATTCTTCTATTTTGGAACCAAATCTTCACCTGGCGATCTGTTAGGTTTAACATCCTTGACAGCTGAAGTCGCTTCTCCTTGTTTATGTAGACATTGAAAAAGAATTCTCGTTCAAGTTCTCGTATCTGGTATTTGGAATAAGGGCATCTCTTTTTTCTGGACTTTGTTGAACCTACAGAAGAAAGATAACGTTTTTAGAGAGCAGTTCATACTAAAACAGTGTTGTCAACAGGTTTGAGGTAAAATATCAGCAAACCAGACATTGGCCTACACTAATACCCTGATGGGTGTGCGCGTGTGTACAGTACAAACACGCGCGTGCGCTGCCATACATAGTCTTTGTATTCCAAACCCACGTAGGAACACACACACAAATATCCCCCCGTCATACACATACACATACACATACACACAGGCAAAACATGCATGTTTGAAGTTCGCCATTAGCTTTTAAGGATGTAAAACTATAGCCGTTATTTCTGACTAAATGTAGGCCCCTATACATCATGCAAGGCCTACAACTGCATAAATACATATGACAATAGAAAAACTACCATAGTCGTCGAGGATCGGAACCCCTGCCACTGGGGACTAGGCTACATTAACCATGTATATCTGTTTGGGTAATACATGAACAAATGCATTGCTGTGTACATTAGGAATATAATATTCCATTATCATACGCTAGTTAAAGCGAGTACCTCACTTACAACTCAACTGTTTTCCAATCGTAAATATCTTTACAACCATAAAGTAAATCTTATTGGGATATAAAAGCTTTTGTACGCTTATAAAGCGGCACATAAACCCGGACCGACAAAGTGGACGTTCCATAACCCCATCTGATGCTTGTACCTACTTGGTCCGTTGCTCTTGTCCCCCGCGCAGTTTGATATCGAAGAGTCCTCGTCTGTGTTCTCAGCTGGGTCTACAGACTGTTCTAGTATATCTGGAGTCTCTTTATTGCACGCAGATTCTCCGGAGGCATTGTCTGTCTTTTGTTTTGAATGGTCAGGGTTGGCTTTCTCAGAGCTAACAGTCTCGAAAAACTGGTCGAACCCCTGAGGAAGAACTCCATTTCGGCCAACGTTAGTGAAGAAATTGCAGGGCGAGTTCGTTCCCCCACGGTGGCCGAACAAGGAATCATTTTTGAATATCATTTCCGCCCGGTTTGATGACTGAATTAAGTCTCGGTGCATTATCTCATCCGTTGAGTAGTAAGAAGCGTAATTACCCCTGTAATGCCATTTGCTTGGGTGATCCAGTCCATAGTCCCTGAAAGCCACATCCCGAACAGGTTGGACTTGAGCTATGTTTGAAGAATAGGGAAAATTGATTTGACACGATGTAGTCTGTGGTAAAAAGGAGGAGACCGATGAAAAATCTGGCGCCGAAACGTAATATGTACAACTTGGTAAATACATATTTGGCGCACAGTTGCTGCGCTCATCGTACTCCGTCATCTCTCGCCTTCCTTTGCGATAGCGAAGAAGAATTGGCAGCTTGAGTGTGTTAAACTTTGTCCATCTATTGCACCATAGGCGTGTGGAAAGGACCCGTGAGGGAGAAAAAATCGGAAACGTGGACTGACGTGCAATTCATCTTGATCGATTCTTGAGGTAATTGTGTCATGTGATCCGGTAAAGGAATTACCATACATCAATATCATTCATTAAAAACTGTCTCGAGCAACTCATGTGGGCGCACACGGCAGTTCATTGGTTGCCTGGGTTTAGTTAGTAACTCCTATGTAAATCTGTCTGCTTGCCCTATGCAGCTCTCGAAAAATACATTAGTAGATACGTTTTTCAGCAAAATAAGTCAAACCAGAGGCACACTTAGACCTCTCATCTATCAAGTATTCTACGTGGAACATCATCTGCATCAAGAAAATTATAACCGCCCACATATTTAACCCTTGGTCTGTGTGCTATTTTAAAACAGTGCCAATTACGCATTCATTTTTGTTTGATATCTATTCACATTCACACGTTGCACAAAAACTCTGAAGATTATTCCAACGTATTATTGCGTTGAGGAACAGGGAATGACAATCAACCATTTCTATAGATATATGCAACCAGATCTAGCAGATAAAGGCTGAAATCAGTCACTGGTGGCGTGCGTAATCTTTTCGATTTCGTAATACAAGGGAATTGGCTGAATTGGTTAACCATCTCAACCACACATCAACACGATCTTGTTTATACGGTTATATTCATGTTATACTTGGTTTTAAATCCTGAATAGACCACAGGAAAAAATAAATCTTAAAACCCGTTGATGGCCATACCCTACATGTTAAACTGCTCTGGCCTGCACAGATGCAAAAGAAAGAACGTAAAGGTCAAAAGCAACGAAAATAGGATACCATATCAAACACACCGGAGAGAGGTCAACGACTGAAGGAATCAGTAGTCTTAGTCTATTTTAAATGTTAGGACTTGCGCTATATGCTATGGGTCTCCCTACACAAAAGAAGAGATACGGTCCAAATCGATTATTTTGGAAACATTGCTTACGTCTTCAAGTGTTTCAATAAGCTACTTTATTTTACTCGACTCTAATAGCGTTTGGGACGCTACGCGAATAGTACGTTTAGGCCTTTAGGCTCATAACTTTGTTTTTCATATTTAAAAACAGTAGTCTAGTCTTTAAAGCACATACAAAAGAAAATAGTGCTCCTTACCTTATTTGTCAATTTTAGAGACGCAATCCAGTAATGGTAATAGTTATTTTGAAAATGTATGTAAGCATTGTATGATGGATTGAAAGTGTGTTCTGCATTGCCAAGTACAAAACAACCGTGCTGGCTTTGAACGTCTGCCGTCTGAGACGAGTGCACCAAGCAATCCCAATAACCGTCGACACTCAAATCATTTTATTACACAGACAAAAGGAAGCGTTCTAGTTTAAGTGTATGGAGTAACTCAGCAGGAAAAGAACTGGTGATGGTGCGAGGAGATGACTTTGTTGCTGTTGTTGAAGGCGTCTGGGTTTCAGGTCTTTAAGTTTTCAGCGTTGTTGAAGTTGGAAGAGATATTTGAAATATAAAACTTTATGCGCATTAATGTACAAATAAGGGTCAACGTGGGGGAAAGTGAGAGAAAGTAAGACCAAAGGTAGGCTGGACCGTTAGAATACATTTAAACATATCTTGGAACGAACATCTATCTCCTGCCTTCCTTCAGTCTACTCTGTCTACTTCTGTCAACAATAAACGGTAAACATCAAGGCTATTTTTTTATTTGAAGAAAAAGCCACTTTTCAGTAAACTGTAGGCTAAATACATTAAAGTACTGTTAAACAGTCAACAGAAGAACAAGATGTGATTACAGTGTAAAAAAAACGAAACTAAAACTAATAAATACACACTCGTGACTACTTTTGCCTGTATATTTTTTCTACAATTAGGCTATTGCATGTATTTAAAATGTCTCTATTTTACTACTGGAACATAAGACCATGTCAAATGAGGGCTACTATGCGTAAATGAGACCTATATGATTATTCTTCAGTGAGAAGGTGAAAACATGAGTGATTACATATTGTTAAATATGTGAATGTTATATATATTACAATGATTGAAAAAACTCTGAAACAGAAGCTGTATTGATTATGTTTTGTAAATTGCATGATGTAAATTCGTATAGGTTATTTACTATGGGTCGGAAATACATTTGCTTAATTGTAGCCTCAGAAGCAGAAGTTTAAGAATGAGACCAAAATGAGTAGCTTAAGCATCAACACTGAGGAAGTGAGCGAGTAGGGACATGTTTTCAACTCTGCCTCAAGTTCCCCTGGATGTGTCACGAAATAGGTTTAACTCCTTGCAAAAAAAGTCCTTGGTTATAGATGAACAGAGCACTGTTCATGTTTTGAAATGCAAGATTAGACACTGACTTGACCTTGTCTTTGTTTTGACGCCCCCGGTATCAGAGGAACGCAAGCTGACGTTGCCTATAGGCCTAAGCTACCCTTAAGATCTCGTAGTGGAAAAAACTACTTTGAGCGCCCACGAAATAGGGTACAAATAAGAAACACATACTCTTTAAATTATACTTATTTGACATCATTTGACAATGTCATTCCTTGCACTAAAACACAGATCTACACAGTCTCAAATACCTTTATTTTATTTTTTTTATTAAACAGATAGGCCTACTCATGAATTAAACAGCTTACATTTCAACCAATTTTAAAGATTCTGAAATAGCATTCATTTAGGGTCTGATTAATTTACATTGTAGGCCTACAACCCCATGCTTATCCCGTAACAGTGTATGCCAATTACTTACTTACCCATGGTTTCTATGGGAAACATAACAAAATTACCTATATACTGTCCCAGGTTCCTCAGCTAAATCCGCAAAATATGACTGTTTCTATAAAAATGTAAGCGAGACGTCAATGTGTCTATTTAGAATCCCAAACCATATTTACACCATAGGTAAAGATAGGCTAAGTCGCGTCAGATGGTTCTAACCAAGTCTACATGTGAGTGCTCACTATATGTTTATCACTGGACAGGAATGTTCATTTTGACAGAATAACTGTACCAGCACAGATTTAGCCTATTGCGCATCTGAAATGTTAAGGTAATGATATCCTCTTATTGAGATTATCAGTCCCCACTGACCTCTTTTGCAGCATTAAGTGTTAATGTAAGAAATATATTTTGCTCTCTCTGGGTTCACTTTGCTATCATGTTTCATCAGCGTTAGGCCCACGTTGGAGCTCACCTAATGTGCAAAGTAAGAGGAGAAACTTTAGTCGTTCAATTCAATTAATGAAAGACAGTGATAATGCTGAAGACAAGTTTATTGTACTGAAGTATAGCACTCATGCAGTTGACACACCAATTAAATGAAAATTTCCCACAGTTCTTGATTCCACAGCTAAATACGAACTTGAGCTTGGAAGAGTTATTCCTGGTTAACCTACAAACTGTAGCACACAGTCCGGTCCACGTCAACATGAAAGGCAGACAAACATTTCAACCTTAGATAGGCTATGTTTACTTAGCCTATCATAACATATACTTATGCACTCATAAATAACATTTATTTTGATACATTTGACGAGAAATAAACACATCGTCAATCCAAAATACTGAATCGTTACACACAATATAATGTGCGACAGCCTACGCCTAAACCGTCATCGTAGTCTTCTACTAGATCTTTGTCAACAATAACGATATTGAATGAACATGCTTTCCGAAACAAAAGAAATACACAAATGTTCAATGATTTCTTTCAAAACACGACGATGCACAGGCTATCAGTGAGAAATAACGCATCGCTTGAGAATATTTGCATGCTAAAATACACACGAAACCGTTTTAATTTACAACATTAGAGGGTCGTATGATAATTTAACAACATTTGAAGCTTACTATATTTTTTTATCAAACCATGTGTATTTTGCCAAGGTCAATATATGAACACAGTTTTGAAATGGCTGTGGTTGCCTGGGCCCTGGTCCTTAGGAGGTCACGATCAAGCACATGACTATCCATACATAGAGAATGCGTGCTCGCGCATCATCAGTCTTTTCTTCTTCATTCTGCGGTTCTGGAACCAGATTTTTACTTGTTGATCAGTTAAGTCCAGTCTATCGGAAAGTTCCTTCCTTTTCTGTCTGTTTATGAATTCGTTCATCATGAATTCATTCTCAAGTTCAGCGAGCTGTGGTTTAGTGTATGGCTTTCTCTTCTTTCTGGGTTTCACTTGTGCTGAACACCAGGGTGCACCTGGAAAACAAATAGGTAGAAACACGTTGGCAATTACATTGAAAGCAGGCTAAAAGAAACGTGGAACACAGCTTTGACCACAACCGGGAGGCTGATTAGTTAGCTCACCAACCAATTGTCAACCAACAGTTGTGAGATTTACTCACCATCCGAACAAGACGCGCGGGAACATGCATTATTTGCAGATGGTTGCGTTGGAGTATTTGTATGGACCGATTGCTTAAAGGCAGTAACTCCCTGATTTGTGGAATTTAGATGGATTGGTGGTGCAGAATTATGGGACTGTCGGTCCAAGTTTGCGTACTCGTATTTCGAGTTACGCGCACTGATCACTCCATGTTCACCAGCAAAAAACGCTTGTTTCCCAGATTCCTCTGGCTTGTGGTTTACGTCCTGAAAATAATATTTACTTGACTCGTCCACTGGTCCCTTGTTGTGGTTGTTTGGATTAGTATTCACAGACACTGAATTGTGTAGAAACGGCGAAGAGTAGCCACTGAAGGCACGGCTTTGTGGTGGAGATGTGCACGAACTTGGAGAAGTCCACGGGAGCGTGCACACCTCCCTCCTGTTATAGGAGAGCTGATGAAGAGCGGGATGATGGGCTCCATTGCCCCGCAAGTTTGTGAAATATAAAGACTCCGGGGAAGGAAAATTCAAAAGAGAACCTACATAGCCAGAATTTAAAGGATTTCGCTCACACATTTCCATTGAGCTCTCTCAAACGCTTCTTACACCCCTTTTAGCTACTCCTAAAGAATAAAGGGAAGCTAATTGTTGATTGGCTAAGGAGGCATCACGTGATATGCAAACCATGTTGTTTAGTCCTACCCTTGCTCTTAATAAGGCAAGGCATGCTATTCTGCAAGGGAAGGCCCAACAAGCTTATAATCAAAGAAAAAGATTGGTTTATATTTTTTATAATAATTCCCTTATCTAGAAACCCATAAGTGTACACCACATTTCCTGCACACCAACCTGCCTGTGTGAAGGAAATCATGATGTAATGCAAACAGAATGGATGAAATAAAATGCAAGTAGACTTCTTACTATGCAATTTAGATAAATATCCTTTAATGTGTGTGTGTGAAAATACGGACGTCGATCTAATGGTTCAAAATCGGTGTAAAATCAACATCAACATTATTATGTGCGTGAGCGTGGACGTGGACGTTAGGTAACGTTGACAATTGGAACCGTTGCAACATCTTTCTATTCATAATTACATCACTTGTAATTGTTTTTGGTTTTGTGTATGACCTCAGTCGCAGTGTATGTGTCATTGCTGGGAATATTTAGGAAAATACGTAGACTGTATGATCTTTCAACAGCTAGGCCTATACCAACGCTACTCGTGGAATGGTGGCAAGAACAAACATTAGGGACAATACTTTCTGGATTTAACCAAACATATTGTAGTGAAATGTAAAAATGTAAAAAGTATTAAGGTCACTACTTGTAGTGGGCTAGATGTATTATATTACAATATATTTGGTGATACTTCTTGATAATACGTGCTAAACTTAACATGAATAAAATCACCTACTTTTTTGACAAAATAGCGATATTGTGACTAAAGCCTATAGGCCTAGTTAAAGTGACATTTTAGATTTTAAACTAAATAGTATTTAACTTATTAGGAATGCACTAAATATGATAAGAACGCAAACCTGTGTCTTAACCTCTCCATTTGTTAAATTGGTCTACAAAACGATGTATAGTTCATGACATATCCTTGAACAATTATGTGAAAATAAATACAGAATTTAAAATGTTTCTTAGGCCATGTTTTTGAAAAACACTGTAGCAGAATGCTCAACTAGAATTAGACAAAAAGCAAGGTGTTAAATATAAACACAATTTAAATGAATGTGCCTTTGTTACAATTGATTCAGTAAAATGTACATCCCAATAATATCCGTAAATTAGTCAGGACAATATTGTAATTTTTCAGTGGCTAGATTGAGACTAGACCTTTCACTAACTCATTTAGTAATAGAGAAATAGCGTAGGCTTAGCCCTGGATCTACAATAAGCAATTCTCCCATCACATCAATTCCTATACAAAGTGACATAAACCTGTATCTTTTATGTTGAAACGTGGAAATACCCCTATATTCATGTATATTCATTGGTAAACCACCAAGTGAGGACAACCAGGCGACAACTTCGTCCGAAAGACAAGCTTTCTGAAGGCTATGGTCTGATTTTACGAGACTTGGAAATGCTAATGTATATCAACGAAAGTCTTTGTAAACCAACAATACATAGAAAAGAATGTACAAAATGTCTCAGCTATTGCAGGGTTGGAAAAAAATGTGTTTTACGCATAGAAACATGCGTTAATCGTAGTTCAAGGTCAAAGTCCAGAGAGCACAAAATTAAGCAAAAACAAGTCCAAGTGCACGCTAACTTGTGACAGAAGAAACCGTCCCCCAAGTCGCCATTTCTGAAGACGAGCTGTCTTAAGTTCAGGGAACCTTAGGTCAAAGGAAGACATCAATTTGCGCTACAACTATTGCGTAAAAGCCATGTTTTTAGTATCAAAATGTAGCCTATTGTTTTCTGTGAGTTTTGTATGAAATGTGGTTGGCCTATCGGTTTAAATTAATAAAGCTGCAGCCTTTACGTCATAACATCCATTGCGTGACAACAAGTTATGATGCCACATTATTTTACTGAAATGTTACTACTAATAAATTAATTTAAAATGTTCAACAGAAAGTTAACAGACAGAGTTGTTGCGTGTTGAGTCCAGCAGATGGCGAAACAAGCCCATAGAAATGTTATAATGGGTGGGCCAATCTCATGAAGAGCCTGAGTATAAGACAAAATAGGCCAAATGTAAGCCAATCATGTGTAAGAAAATAAAGTAATTATATTACTTCCGATGACTAGCATGTGTTATATTGCTAAATGATTATTTAGCAGAACAATGGGTGGTTTTAAGTCGTAGACTCCTGAAATGGGACCAATTTTCTGCCTTTTCTACGACTGAACTGCGTCATGATTTGCTATTTTTCTTGAGAAGGCATTCATGATAAAACTATAAAAACAAATGTTTTTGTGCGTCTTGGAAGCAGCAAAGGATTTTGCAATCAAATAAGTTTATGTGAACTACAGTTGGGGGCGCGCATATTGCCCCGGCATCCTGTGTTTGAAATGGAAATACTCTCACAACCAACAATGAAAAACACTGTCACAAAGTGGATGACAATAATTATTCATGTGGATTTTATTTGAATAATTCTGCATGGCATAACATAACAATATCTCAGTCTCTGGCAATGAAACCAACGCAATGCACATTCAAAGAGTGCAGTGCAAAACTTAATGAATACACATTACAAGAGTACTGTCATAAGAATATATAACACTCGAGTCATACTTTCTGAAAACAACCTGTGGATACATATAGACTTGAAAATCAACTTACAAATATGTTTTTAAGTTCAGAATATAAGCCTATAGCTTGATGGGGAATTCACTGATCAAGCTAGACCTATGTGCTCTTTCCTACCCGCGGAATATCCACAACCAAAACAATCATTAACGTTAGTCTTACAACTGACAACATTTCTACATTTCAACACATAGACATATAGCTATATAACATATGTTACTCTGACTTGGCACACTTAAAAAAACAGCAGCTTGTCTGATTACATTTAAGAAAAGAAAAACAACAGAACGATTTACAAGAAAACGGGTATAGAAAGCTACCTGAGAGCTTTCAGTTTTCAACATAACCCTTGGTACATTTCAAGAACAAGTTTCGTCACCTTTAATATGAGACCTTCTTATCTTTGACGCGGCGATTTTGAAACCATATAGTTACTTGTCGCTCGGACAGACTGGTGGAGAAAGCTATACGTCGCCTCTTGTCCTTGGTAATAAACTTGCTAATGGTATACTCTCGTTCAAGTTCCTTGAGCTGTGGCTTTGTGTAGGGCACCCGTTTCTTTCTTCCACGTCGGTAAAAAGTCCTGACATCTGGCTGCTTCGTTACTGCTTCCTCTACAGACGTGCAGATAAACAAGAGGCGTTGGGAGGAAAATGAGTTAAGAGGAGTACAACTTTATTTCACTTTATATGATGTGATTATGCACAAAAAATATGGAGACCAACGTATAAGTAACCTATAGGCTATCTAGTAGTATTACGCTTGAGTAGCCTATCAAAAAATCGATCGGATTATCAACTATACACCGGATCTATTTTTCCAGATGACCAATTATACTGGATTTCTTCTCCAACCGGGCAACATGACGCTTCACACAAATGTCCTTTTCGCCAGAGGAAAGCATCATGTTAACATTCAACAACTGAAGCATTATACCTGGGATCGATGGGATGCACAAATGTGAGCTCTGGGACTGGTCCCTATAATGATACACTGAGTTGCTACAAACAGGCCAGTCCCGGGGCATCGGATCTTCCATGGGTAAAATATCATGCATCGGATCCCTGCCAACAACAGGTATGTCTACATACCGAGGGCTCCTGGAATAAGAGTCCGTGTAGCCTTCATAAACCCGTAAGTCTTTGATCCTTGACGTTATTGCACTGCAGTGTAAGTTGTGACTAATGAGTCCTGAAAAGGGCATATTTTGTTTTACAGAGTCTCCAGAAACCGACGTAGAGGACGTCAGTGCACCTTGCTGAAATGCATGACTGTCTGGGAGTGTGCAACCAAAGTAACTTCTCCCAAACCCACAGTCAAATGGTGGAGGTGCATGTCTTGATGCTGTGGAGAGTATTGTATAAGATTTACAAGATTCTGTCCAATGAGCGCTTAGTTTGTTATCTTTAAATACTGCCGCAGGTCGTTCGAGTGTATAGGGATGATAACTGCAATGAATATAATCGCCCAAGCCCTCCATTTTCACTTAATGGTCAAAATTTTAAATCCTTTTGATTACAATTTCAAATAGTCCTCCTAGATCGAAAACACACGAAACACAATATGTTGCCTTGCATGCTACGACAGCAAACCCACACTGAAGCCAAATGGTTTTATTTTTGCTTGACAGATTACAGAAGTGACAATGAAAATGTGGTTGGCCAGTTTTTTCACGTGACATGCAAATATAATCTATAGGCCTATGGCTAATGACCGAGACAAGCCGGGGAGAAAGTTAGATTATCGTACACAACCTGCCTCATAATTTCGTGAAACTTATTGTTGTAGCCAAATCTTTATTAATAAACGTTTATAGTACCATAGTGTTGAAAGGATGCTATTTAATTAATCTATATTTTGAACAACTGTTTTTCATTTGTGAGCTTTGTTCATAATAATGTGTGGATGGGACGTAAGGGCATGTAGGGCCTACATGCGAATAAACTACATGTAGGTCTATACTAAGGCGTGAAGTGTTTATACCAAGCTAACGAGAAACGTAGGTCTTACAGAGGTAGCCTACTGAATATCGCCTTTTCGGGACATTATAGGTTAATTGGACTAAAAGTTTCCATAACGTGTTAATGGGTCCTACCTTTAACGTACTAAACAGGCTGTAACTTTCAGTACGCCTGTAAGACCTTATGAAAATGTTATATTAGGTCATCCTCATAACGTTATTTACAGTACCAATTGGGTATCTAATCGTGTATGTCCAGGCAAGGTTTATAATTCTCCTAAATAACGTCCTTAGGACATTCAGAGGCCACCATAATGCTACGTCCTGAATAAACTTACTTGTGCTTATTTATCTCTCATATTAACTTTCCAAAGTTGCATCTTTTTTCATCATTATTTGCTCACTAACTTTTGTGAGTTGACACCACAGGTACGTTATCACGACTTTATATTGTCTAAAATGGCATTGACGTCATGTCCTGGAACGTAATTTTGTTAGCTGGGTAGTTCCTATGTGAGCAGTAGATACGAATTGTATCTAAACTAACAAGGATACATTATTGGACTGAATTTGAGTCTTCTGCATGCCAACTTCCTACACCGGCAGGACAGACAACTGTTGCCTACCACATAAACAAACCCACTTTGGTGCACTGAAAAGAAAACCCATTCAACTCGCAAGACGCTGTCATTTATGGGATTCATTTTATGCATGTAGCAGAGCTTTTGTCCAAAGCGACGTACACATACTAGTTCATTTGGAAAGTAGGCTCGGCAGAAGATTAAGAATAAGAAGTATATAACGATGTCAATGAACAGGTTTGTATTTAGGCCTACAAGCCACATGGCAAAGCAAACATTTCAGCGATCAGGTAGGCCAACTGTGCACACAAAGAACAGAGCAACAAAAAACAGCAACACATCTAAATAACTTAAATAGTAGGTAGTAAAGTAGTGCATGCTGAACAAAAATACAATTACAGTGTTAATCTCAATTACTTAACTGCAAAGGATTAAAGGCATCTCAATTTCGGTAGCAAAAAGTGCAGAAAAAAACACGATATATAGGCCAAGTGCAACATTGAACACTATATTTACTGCTGGCTGGAGTTTGTTGAATATGATCTGAAATACAACGTGCAGAGAAGATACAAATTCGCAGGCCTATCATAATAAGTAGGCAAATTAACTGATATAAGTGTTACTTTCGCTTAGTACGCACACAAACAGAAGTTAGTCGAGGTAAAGTTTGAAGAGGAGTTTTGAGGCCAGGTTGAAGGTTGGAGTGTTCAACCTGCAATTTGTGTAAAATGATGAAAGAACAATAACTCGTCACTAACATATAACAAATAAAAGCCAATAGTCTAATCTAGGACATAGGCCTCAAGGTTGACAGTATACCGGTCTGTATATATGACGTTATAGCCAACACCTCGCAGAATCACAAAGTGTTATTTAAGGTTATCCAGATTAAACGTTTTGAAACACTTGTTAAACCTTCCAAAAACAATCATGGACGTATGGGTGATTTGCACTTCTATAGTTTTGATTTCATTCTGGTGGTTTGTTTTATTATTCTGTTCTTTGGTGGAATTAATCCGTTTTTACCGTGTAAACCGTGACGTTTTGGAAAAAAATGCGTTATATTCAAGGTTGTGTTTTCCTGTGTCGTATTGAGGCACTGTCACCATTCAAATTGTTTTCAAACATGGATGCCCCAATTCAGTTGGTAGCATGTTGCCCGCAAAGGTGGATAATCGCCACTAGATGGCTCTCTCAGTTTACATTCGAAAAGAGAATGTAAGAGAATTTTTCGAAGAAACCTCTGACCGCAAAAAAAGGTTTCTGGATATATTTACAAGACGATTGGGGCAGACGCATAGGAACAGTTTACAAAAATCAATTTTACTTACTACTTTTTATATAATCTATTCGTATTTGTCTACTCTTGTTTGACTGCAGCAAAGTGACGGAATGTTAAGACAACCGTCTTATCAGTAGGTACTGCTCATCATGGAGACAGAAAACTAACAAGCTGTAGTCGGCCACGAAAAGACCTGTAGCCTACGTGTAGCATGAATGCACGTGGAAAAGCATAATAAACATAGGCTACATGTATGACGAAGATGATGATGATATATGTGTTTACGCAGTTGATGCTATTTCATAGAAAAGTTCGTTGGGATCAATGTTTGGGACAGGTCTAAGTGGAAAAATTAATTGTGCATCTAATTCTCATCTATTAGTAAGTTTTGTAACATGTATTCATTTCAGAGGAAAATATTTGTGTTAAATAAAATTAAGGGACGTCAGCATGTTAACGCATGAAATATCAATAAAATAGGTTATGTCATTTGTAGGCTACATCTCTTGATTATTATACAACCTAAAGTTGTATTCTATAGCCAAGGCTACTGGCGCCATGATGAGGTGATAATGCTATACAGGCTTTTCCACCATGGATAGGTTTCACCTTTTATTTCTGATTCGAATGAGCTTTTCCAAAACGTCACAGCATAGGGCTACGTCAAATTATATTCTTTCGGCGAAACTTCCAATAACGCTTCACTTTTAGATGTCACAAACCTTAATTGATTGACATCAGAATCATGTTCATGTAAGTCAAAATCGGTTATTGAAACGAAACAGGCTAGGCCTAAACCTATGTTGGAAAATTCTACAAGGCAAGTCTAATATAAATGGAAAATTATGACGATCTACTTAAAAATAGAATTGTCGTAGGAAACATCCAGCAGCTTTATAATTAGGCTATCTATAGCATAACGTTTTCGGGGTGGGATACACAATACTGTATCAGAAAGCTAATCCAAGTGTGCATTAAAGTCGCTACATTTTTGGTAATTTTGTAGGCCTACACATTCTTCATAGTCAATTCTAAATTACAGTCCAAAGAAATCCGTTGTTTTTTAAAAGGAGAATTAATCTACGGACTGAGGGGCAGGAAACAAAACAGACATCACGTAACTTATGTAATACTTTATGTAAACTGAGGGGGGCGCCAGAGAACGCACTAGACAGCACTTCCGGGCCCCTCTGCTAAACTCCACTATCAATACCCACATAGCGTTGCACATTCCCAGTTAACCTCGCCATTACGAACCATTCAGTCTCAGAACCCAGGACAGCGCCTGATCTTGGGCCTATTTTTAAACAATGTATTGCCGATAGATAAACAGTGCCTGCAGCTGGCAATGATCATTAAGAGATTAAAGTTAAATAATTTCAATTTCATATTAACAACAAGACAATGCAGGTGCAACAATAGCTGCTTAAATATCACACACCCGCATGCAAATAAAATCCACATGTTTTACTTTGGAAAGTGATAATGGCTAGATAAATAGGTATAAGCAAGTAGCTATCAACAAACGCTGTGAAATTATAGAATGTTGAAAACAGTTCATTGTGCCTTTTTATTCGTTGACCACATTTAATAGATGAAACGCTCAAATAACAGTGGTATAAATGACTAACATCTCTAATTTCGTAGGCTATGGTTGAAATAGGCTGTAAAATTGTATTGCAAGATAGGCTGAAGGAAGAGACAAAAAATGCTGCATGGCACTAACGTATAATTTAAACGAAAACATTATTATTAGGCTTTTTTTTTTACATAAAACTGTTGAAAAGCATTCTTAATTAAGACTGTAGTATGCTACATTGAAAATTCCATTTCAACCAAGGTCAGACCTATTGTGATATAATTTCAGTGTTTCACGAAAAAGCAGCAATAACATAATCGAGGAAGAATGAAAAGAGGAGAAAGAGAAGATGGGTGAGGGGCAGAAACAACAGAAGGGACAAACAATAGAGAATCAAAGCATAATGATATTCCTAAATGAAGAGGGAAATGTTGCCGCGCTCATTTTATTAATCAGACTGTCAATTTCACCCCAGAGGCCAAACCCAAGAGCAATCTAAAGCAGAATCAGATCAACCGAGGGACCAGCACTCCACTCTTCACTTCTCCTCTTCCTCTTCACTTGGATATATTTGTCTGACCGAAGGCCGCCTCCATCATCAACTGACAGCCCTCTCGTATTTATTTGCTTATAAACCTGTTACAATAAATGATCATTCGAGCAGCGTCACGCGCACACCTTAACGACGAGCAGCAACCACTTTTTGATGAATGACATTTTGGGATAGAAAGGATGCACGGGTCATTTTGAGCAGCCATTCGTTGCTCGCGTTGGCATCTTATATTTCTGCGTCTCGCACATAAAAGGTGTTTTATTATTTAAAGACAGTTGCTGAGTTGACTGCGGATTAGCTCCGCCACAGTCATCGGAGCACTATCCCTGGGAATTTTTCATTTTTTGCTTTAAGACTTAATGATGGACAGGATAAGAAAAGAGATGATTCTGATGGAAAGGGGTCTGCACAGCCCAGTTTCTGGCAAAAGACTCTCAGAATCTGGAAATTCGGTATTGGAGGCCCTTGAAAATTCTCAGCACAGTGGTCGACTAAGCCCGAGAATAACTTCCGCTTCTCTTCATGGAAGTCTCGGGGATATTCCAACCAAAGGCAAGTTCGAAATCGACAGTCTCTTCGGTAACCATCATAACAGCGAAAATACGTCTTCAGCGGAGATTTCATCCTCAGAAAGCCGTAAGAAAATTAGCTTATATCCAGAAGTTTCTCAAGATTCCGACATCAACAGTGATGTGGAGGTGGGATGTCCATCGCATCGCTCCCCGAGCCAACACAAGGAAAACAATAACAAAGGTAGCGTTTTATTTTAAAATAGCCTATAGGCTAAACGTTTTTTCATATTCCATAATATTTTAACTGAGTAGCCTATAGATCTAGAAACAGCAAAACTACTTATTATTGCGATAGGCTAAGCTAATTCTAATAATGGCATAAAAGACTATGATAAATGGCTTCGTAAAAACATTAGAAGGGGTTTAAAATTAAATCAGTTTATACATGCAATTTTGGAAATACCTAACTTAGTTTTATTTATTTTCTGTAAGGAGGCAAACGTTTTTATTTTTGTCTTTTGTTGCCAGTAACGTTTCCATTAGGCTGTATTACTATAATTCTATAATCCTGATAATGTGTCAATTTGAATTGACTTATGTTCTATCGAATAACTTGCATGGTTCTGTTTTAGGGTTTTCTGACAATATGTCTGGAGGGTCCAATACAAGTTCATCTTCGCTTTCCAACCTTAACGGTAATTCTATGGGAGGCCCAAACAGTTCTAATGCGGATCAAGTCAGAAGATATCGGACTGCTTTCACCAGAGAACAAATAGGACGACTGGAGAAAGAATTTTACAGGGAAAATTATGTCTCGAGGCCAAGAAGATGCGAACTGGCTGCAGCACTGAATCTACCTGAGACTACTATTAAGGTAGCCTTTCTATCTGTATTATTTACTAACATGATCATCAGAGGCTGTATACTGTTTTAATGTTATAGTTTTATATTATCATATACCCTACATATTTGACATAGGCTGTGTAAACAATTACGCGCAGCGGATTTAAAGGGAACGTTTAGCGACTCCCCGCCCCCCTCCCCCAAATATACTCAAACATACACATACCATACTTCCAGTAAACTTCTGGATGAACTTGATTGTTGTGGAATCCTGCATGCTATTGCATAGCTTGGATGATTTTGGGATTGCGGAAAATCTTCGGAACAATTAAAAGGGCGACGTAAGACTATCAATTTGAATAAAGCAAAATACCCCCTTGTCTCTCACTCAGTCTCTCTGTCGGTCTGTCTCTCTGTCTCTGTCTGTTTCTCTGTCTCTCTCACACATAAATACACACACACAGACTTAAGATTTATTTAGAATATTTTGACTAGACCGGATGCCGTAGCTTGTGCAGTGTGCACGCTTAAAAAATTAATCTTAACATCAGACGCATCAAAGGTGAAATAAATATTCCTGTCACATTAAAGGCCCATAGCCAATTTAGGATGTGTTGAGCTCGAATAAACTTGCGCTTTATTTTGTGTCTAGGTCTGGTTCCAGAACAGACGG